>NW_027196737.1:0-80068 GCF_038502225.1 Cherax quadricarinatus | reverse complement strand
AAAGATTAATTGATTTTAATGTGTGTATTTATGTATCCCGAACTCTTTATTACAAAAGAAGTAAATCTTAACATCTCTTCCTTTTAAAAATTACTTTTTTTGTAATAACTACTGTAGTGATACACCATACTGTCACCATCACCACTGTAGTGATATACCATACTGTCACCAACACTACTGTAGTGATACACTATACTGTCACCATCACTACTGTAGTGACACACAATACTGTCACCATCACTACTGTAGTGATACACCATACTGTCACCATCATCACTCTAGTGATACACCATACTGTCACCATCACTACTGTAGTGATACACAATTCTGTCACAATCACCACTGTAGTGATACACCAAACTGTCACCATCACCACTGTAGTGATACACCATACTGTCACCATCACTACTGTAGTGATACACCATACTGTCACCATCACCACTGTAGTGACACACCATACTGTCACCATCACTATTGTAGTGATACACCATACTGTCACCATCACTACTGTAGTGATACACCATACTGTCAACATCACTATTGTAGTGATACACAATACTGTCACCATCACTACTGTAGTGATACACCATACTGTCACCACCACTGTAGTGATACACCATACTGTCACCATCACTACTGTAGTGATACACCATACTGTCACCAACACTACTGTAGTGATACACTATACTGTCACCAACACCACTGTAGTGATACACCATACTGTCACCATCACTACTGTAGTGATACACCATACTGTCGCCATCACTACTGTAGTGATACACCATACTGTCACCATCACTACTGTAGTGATACACCATACTGTCACCATCACTACTGTAGTGATACACCATACTGTCACCATCACTACTATAGTGATACACCATACTGTCACCATCACTACTGTAGTGATACACCATACTGTCACCATCACTACTGTAGTGATACACCATACTGTCACCATCACTGTTTGAGTGATACACCATAATGTCACCATCACCACTGTGGTGATACACAATACTGTCACCATCACCACTGTAGTGATACACCATACTGTCACTATCACTACTGTAGTGATACACCATACTGTCACCATCACTACTGTAGTGATACACCATACTGTCACCATCACTGTTTGAGTGATACTCCATACTGTCACCAACACTACTGTATTGATACACCATACTGTCACCATCACTGTTTGAGTGATACACCATACTGTCACCAACACCACTGTGGTGATACACAATACTGTCACCATCACCACTGTAGTGATACACCATACTGTCACCATCACTACTGTAGTGATACACCATACTGTCACCACTACTGTAGTGATACACCATACTGTCACCAACACTACTGTAGTGATACACCATACTGTCACCATCACTGATTGAGTGATACACCATAATGTCACCATCACCACTGTGGTGATACACAATACTGTCACCATCACCACTGTAGTGATACACCATACTGTCACCATCACTACTGTAGTGATACACCACACTGTCACCACTACTGTAGTGATACACCATACTGTCACCAACACTACTGTAGTGATACACCATACTGTCACCATCACTGTTTGAGTGATACACCATAATGTCACCATCACCACTCTGGTGATACACAATACTGTCACCATCACCACTGTAGTGATACACTATACTGTCACCATCACTGCTGTACTGATACACCGTACTGTCACCATCACTACTGTAGTGATACACCATACTGTCACCATCACCACTGTAGTGATACACCATACTGTCACCATCACCACTGTAGTGATACACCATACTGTCACCACCACTATAGTGATACACCATACTGTCACCATCACTACTGTAGTGATATACCATACTGTCACCAACACTACTGTAGTGATACACTATACTGTCACCATCACCACTAGTGATACACCATACTGTCACCATCACTACTGTAATGATACACCATACTGTCACCAACACTACTGTAGTGATACACCATACTGTCACCATCACTGTTTGAGTGATACACCATAATGTCACCATCACCACTGTGGTGATACACAATACTGTCACAATCACTGCTGTACTGATACACCGTACTGTCACCATCACTACTGTAGTGATACACCATACTGTCACCATCACCACTGTAGTGATGCACCATACTGTCACCATCACTACTATAGTGATACACCATACTGTCACCATCACCACTGTAGTGATACACCATACTGTCACCATCACTACTGTAGTGATACACCATACTGTCACCAACACTACTGTAGTGATACACTATACTGTCACCATCACTACTGTAGTGATACACCATACTGTCACTATCACCACTGTAGTGATACACCATACTGTCAATATCAATATTTTTGTGATACACCATACTGTCACCATCACCAATGTAGTGATACACAATACTGTCACCATCACCACTGTAGTGATACAAAATATTGTCACCATCACCTGTAGTGATACACCATACTGTCACCATCACTACTGTAGTGATACACCATACTGACACCATCACTACTGTAGTGATACACCATACTGTCACCATCACTACTATAGTGATACACCATACTGTCACCATCACCACTGTAGGGATACACCATACTGTCACCATCACCACTGTAGTGATACACCATACTGTCACCATCACTACTGCAGTGATACACTATACTGACACCATCACTAATGTAGTGATACACCATACTGTCACCATCACCACTGTAGTGATACACAATGCTGTCACCATCAGCACTGCAGTAATTCACCGTACTGTCACCATCACAACTGTAGTGATACACCATACTGTCACCATCACTACTGTAGTGATACACCATACTGTCACTATAACCACTGTAGTGATACACCATACTGTCACCATCACTTCTGTAGTGATACACCATACTGTCACCATCACAACTGTAGTGATACACAATACTTTCACCATCACCACTGTAGTGATACACCATACTGTCACCATCACTACTGTAGTGATACACCATACTGTCACCATCACCACTGTAGTGATACACCATACTGTCACCATCACAACTGTAGTGATACATCATATTGTCACTATCACTACTGTAATGATACACCATACTGTCACCAACACTACTGTAGTGATACACTATACTGTCACCATCACTACTGTAGTGATACACCATACTGTCACCATCACCACTGTACTGATACACCATACTGTCAATATCAGTATTTTAGTGATACACCATACTGTCACCATCACCAATGTAGTGATACACAATACTGTCACCTTCACCACTGTAGTGATACAAAATACTGTCACCATCACCACTGTAGTGATACACCATACTGTCACCATCACCACTGTAGTGATACACCATACTTTCACCATCACCACTGTAGGGATACACCATACTGTCACCATCACCACTGTAGTGATACACCATACTGTCACCATCACTACTGTAGTGACACACAATACTGTCACCATCATTACTGTTGTGGTACACTATACTGTCACCATCACCACTGTAGTGATACACCATACTCTCACCATCACTACTGTAGTGATACACCATACTGTCACCATCACTACTGTAGTGATACACCATACTGTCACCATCATCACTGTAGTGATACACCATACTGTCACCATCACTACTGTAGTGATACACCATACTGTCACCATCACTACTGTAGTGATGCACAATTCTGTCACCATCACCACTGTAGTGATACACCAAACTGTCACCATCACCACTGTAGTGATACACCATACTGTCACCATCACTACTGTAGTGATACAACATACTGTCACCATCACCACTATAGTGATACACCATACTGTCACCATCACTATTGTAGTGATACACCATACTGTCACCATCACTACTGTAGTGATACACCATACTGTCACCATCACTATTGTAGTGATACACCATACTGTCACCATCACTACTGTAGTGATACACCATACTGTCACCATCACCACTGTAGTGATACACCATACTGTCACCACCACTGAAGTGATACACCATACTGTCACCATCACTACTGTAGTGATATACCATACTGTCACCAACACTACTGTAGTGATACGCTATACTGTCACCATCACCACTGTAGTGATACACCATACTGTCACCATCACTACTGTAGTGATACACCATACTGTCACCAACACTACTGTAGTGATACACCATACTGTCACCATCACTACTGTAGTGATACACCATACTGTCACCATCACTACTGTTCTGATACACCGTACTGTCACCATCACTACTGTAGTGATCCACCATACTGTCACCATCACCACTGTAGTGATGCACCATACTGTCACCATCACTTCTTTAGTGATACACCATACTGTCACCATCACCACTGTAGTGATACACCATACTGTCACCATCACTACTGTAGTGATACACCATACTGTCACCAACACTACTGTAGTGATACACTATACTGTCACCATCACTACTGTAGTGATACACCATACTGTCACTATCACCACTGTAGTGATACACCATACTGTCAATATCAATATTTTTGTGATACACCATACTGTCACCATCACCAATGTAGTGATACACAATACTGTCACCATCACCACTGTAGTGATACAAAATATTGTCACCATCACCACTGTAGTGATACACCATACTGTCACCATCACTACTGTAGTGATACACCATACTGACACCATCACTACTGTAGTGATACACCATACTGTCACCATTAACACTGTAGTGATACACCATACTGTCACCATCACCACTGTAGTGATACACCATACTGTCACCATCACCACTGTAGTGATACACCATACTGTTACCATCACTACTGCAGTGATACACTATACTGACACCATCACTACTGTAGTGATACACCATACTGTCACCATCACCACTGTAGTAATACACAATACTGTCACCATCAGCACTGCAGTAATTCACCGTACTGTCACCATCACAACTGTAGTGATACACCATACTGTCACCATCACTACTGTAGTGATACACCATACTGTCACTATAACCACTGTAGTGATACACCATACTGTCACCATCACTTCTGTAGTGATACACCATACTGTCACCATCACTTCTGTAGTGATACACCATACTGTCACCATCACAACTGTAGTGATACACAATACTGTCTCCATCACTACTGTAGTGATACACCATAGTCTCACCATCACTACTGTAGTGATACACCATACTGTCACCATCACCACTGTAGTGATACACCATACTGTCACCATCACAACTGTAGTGATACATCATATTGTCACCATCACTACTGTAGTGATACACCATACTGTCACCAACACTACTGTAGTGATACACTATACTGTCACCATCACTACTGTAGTGATACACCATACTGTCACCATCACCACTGTAGTGATACACCATACTGTCAATATCAGTATTTTAGTGATACACCATACTGTCACCATCACCAATGTAGTGATACACAATACTGTCACCATCACCACTGTAGTGATACAAAATACTGTCACCATCACCACTGTAGTGATAGTCCATACTGTCACCATCACCACTGTAGTGATACACCATACTGTCACCATCACAACTGTAGTGATACATCATATTGTCACCATCACTACTGTAGTGATACACCATACTGTCACCAACACTACTGTAGTGATACACTATACTGTCACCATCACTACTGTAGTGATACACCATACTGTCACCATCACCACTGTAGTGATACACCATACTGTCAATATCAGTATTTTAGTGATACACCATACTGTCACCATCACCAATGTAGTGATACACAATACTGTCACTGTGGCATGCAAAGAGTACGTAACCTTTATTCGGCGCATGGACACACCCTCATTTACAGGCTATCTCCCCCAACCAGCGAACCAGGTTGCTAAGAGTTGATGATGGGGCCCCATCGTTCAACTAGTGACCAGGTTCTAGCCAATAAGAAGCTGGGATTGGCAATCGCAGAGGTTATGTGGATACCGCTCTCCTGTCTGCCCTTGTCATTCCCATTCTAGAGCTGGTTGAAGCACGGTCTGCTATCTTGTGGCTTCTATTTCTGCCTTGCTTACCGTGGAGTGCACTATATTTATCACTGTACATAGTGTACATATTGCTGTTCTAAATTGGTGAAGGATAATATAAGTCTAAACTTTTTCTACTGTGTTTATTTGCTCCCATTACACCTGGGATAACAGGCCATTTGAAATCCTAGGTTGTAATATGGGTAGCCTGTCCGAGAGCTGGACTTAGAGAAACGGTTGAGCTTAGGGTGAAGCTTGTAGCAGGAACATTGTGTAGCTTGCTGTTTCGCCTCGCTTTACAAATTTTGCGTGTCAGTTGCTTATGATCAGCCTTGCTATTGTGTGATCGTTCAACAGCTCGCTACTAGCTTGTTCAGTGTGCTCGCTTCGCTACGGTCAATCTTGTGTGCAGTCGGCTTTGCCTGTATGCGTATTCTGCAATCGTACTGTGCATAGCTAAGCGTGTTCTGCAAATTAACGTGTTACGTTGGGGTATTCGTACTGTGCATAGCGAATAACTTATGCCACCTAGACGAGTCAGACGCCTGGTGTCGGCATATACTTTGCATAACCTACCTAAATTGTCCCTACAGCGTTGTTGGCAAATTGCTCGTTCCATTGGCATTCCCTATAAACGCACTCTCACAGCTGCGCAACTGCGTTCACTTATTGCTGACATACTTATTGAAGAAGAGATGGCACATCAAACTCCTCCCTCTACGGGAGCTAGGGAAAAAACTCTTATGTTCTCGCATGAGGAAGATGATACACCTACGGAGCAAAATGGTCAGTATGGTGCAGCTGGGTTGTCTCGAGGTGAATCAGCGTCGTTGGCACTTGAGCTGGCAAAAATCACGCTGGAGCAAACTAGGGAACAGAGAGCATTCGCAAGGGAAGAATTTGATAGGGAAAGAGAAAGGAGGCAGTTTTCGCATTCTGTAAACGATTTCAGTTTACAAAAAGCAGTACAGTTTGTTCCCCGCTTCAATGAGGCCGAACCAGAGCAATTTTTCGAAAGCTTCGAAAATCAGGCTCGAGCCTTGAGGTGGCCGGAACAGCACTGGGCAGCGTTGGTTCATACAGCATTATTGGGTAAGGCACAGGAATTTACGTCGGTATTAACTGACGCTGAATTCTCTGATTATCAAGTAGTGAAGACCACAGTGTTGGGAGCATATACATGTATCCCAGCTAAATATCGTAAGACCTTCAAATTGAACAGGCGGCAGCTTGGTCAATCCCTGGTGGACTTTGTGAGACAGCAAACCAAAGCTTTTACCAGCTGGTATAAAGCGAGTGGTGTCTCTAACTTTGAGGAGCTGGTGCAGCTTATTCTGATTGATAACCTGCTGGAGTCTGTGGGACCAGAGGTTCGTGTCTTTCTGCAGGATCGTGACTTAACCACTGCATTGGAGGCGGCCAGGTTGGCTGATACCTTCGAAACGAACCGCTCCTTGTCCGAGCGGTCCCGTCTCTCTTTTCAACAGTCTGGCGTGAGCAGAGATCGACAACATTGGAGAATGAAGTGCCAGCCGGAGGGAGAGCGTCTACGTCATCCAACCAAGTCACCTGGTGAGCCACGCTTCTCAACATATGGTCCCCCTGCGGAGAGGCAAACTACTTATGGAGCATCTCGACAACAATATCCAGAGAGGCACCAGCCAGAACGACACCACTTGCAACGTCATCAGGGAGTAAAGGGCAAGCCTGTCGTCTGCTTCAGGTGCAATAAAGTAGGTCACATCAGTTCCAACTGCCCCCAAAAACCTCAACCCATCGGGAAAATCTCTAATATCCCTAGTAACATGTCCCCTAGAGAAGTAGAAAAAGGTATGGCCCCTTATTATTGCGAAAGTCTTATTTCCCTTCAGGAAAACTCAGAACCAACTAAAGTAAATACCTTTAGAGATACTGGAGCATATTGCTCACTTGTCAGAGAAGGAATATTACCCCTTTCAGAGAATACTTCCTTGAATTCCTCAGTTTTATTGGAAGCCTATGGAGGAGCTATATATTCAGTTCCTTTGCATAAAATTTATGTACAGTGCAAATATTACACTGGGTACTTGACTGTAGGTATCTCAAAAGGATTTCCCATGAAAAATGCCATGTTATTACTGGGTAATAACATTACTACTGTTACTTCGTGTCCTGAACCTATAATGATTAATGCTTCTCCAGTGTTGGCCATAACTCGGGCAACATCCCAAGGGTTGTCTGGGGAGAATGTTGACCTATCCTTGGACGACTCCGATCTCGGAATAGCCACGTTGTTTTATGAGACACACCGGCCGGAGTCTCGTAAATCAAGTGAACAGACCCCGATCAAGCCTTCCTATTCCCAGGTTGCAGGATTGCCAGATGTCTCTGTTTCCATGCCCGAGGGACTGTCCTTCCGGGAGGAACAACGAAAGGACCCTTCTTTAAAATTCGCTTTTCAGGCAGCCATGGGTAAATCCTCTTGGGGTCATCCAGTCAAGTATGAAGTTAAAAATGATTATTTGGTTTGCACTGAGACTGGTAAGGAGAAAGAGGGCCGGCAATTATACGACAGGTTAGTGGTTCCAACCAAGTATAGACCTCAGATATTAAATATAGCTCATAATACGTCATCAGGAGGTCACTTAGGAATTACAAAAACCTTGTATAGAATCACAAAAGAATTTTATTGGCCAAAATTAAAGAAAGATGTGAAGAATCATATTAGGTGTTGCCGAGAATGTCAGCAAGTTGGAAAACCTGGACCTGCACCTCTCCAACCCATACCTGCTGATGGAGAACCTTTTGCAGATTTAATTATAGATTGTGTAGGTCCACTACCTAAGTCAAAGTCTGGAAATCAGTATTTATTTACAATTATGGATAAAGTAACCAGATATCCTGAAGCGATCCCAATGCGTAGTATCAATACTAAAGCTATTCTCAAAGCTTTAACAAAATTCATTTCTTGTTTTGGCATTCCTAAAACTATACAAAGTGATCAAGGTACTAACTTCACTGCCAAAGCATTTAGGGAAGTATTAACTAGGTTAGGGATAATTCACAACTTATCCACTGCCTATCACCCTCAATCCCAAGGCGCCTTGGAAAGATTCCACCAAACATTAAAAACAATGATGAGAAGTTTTTGCATGCACTTTCCGACAGATTGGGATGAATCTCTACCGTTGTTGCTGTTCTCAGTACGAGAGACGGTGCAAGAGTCTACAGGGTATAGTCCGTTTGAGCTGATCTTTGGGCACAATGTACGAGGTCCTCTTCGGGTGCTCAAAGAAGGATGGATGGGAGAAGACGTAAGCTCAGCACTCTACAACCCGTCTTCAAGGTTGCAGGTGGCACGTGAGTTAGCCACGGCTAACCTAAAGACAGCTCAAAGTAAGATGAAACAGAGGTATGACAAAAGTGCACAATTCCGCTCCTTCCATCCAGGAGACAAGGTGTTGGTGCAGGAACCTATACCTGGCCACACCTTGAAAGCTAGATTTACGGGACCTATGCAGATAGTAAGTAGATTATCTGATTTAAATTATGTGGTAGCTCCCATTGATAAGACCTCAAAAACAAAAACTTACCACATTAATCAAATAAAGGCCTTTCATACACCAGATAAAGTCCCAGTAATGACTCTGTCCTCTACCTCTGAGGACGACTCTGACTCTTTGCACTCTATCTCTGAAATTAATACTAAACTTTCAAATTCTGTCCTCCTCAAGGATCCTAGCCCGTTAATGGATGGATTATCTGAAATACAAGCAACCAATTTAACTGAGCTTCTACAGTCATATCCTAATATTTTTTCGGATGTGCCGAAAAAATGTACGTTAGGTTACCATGATGTAGATGTGGGAAAATCTAAACCAATTAAACTCTCCCCCTACAGAGCTAATCCTGAAAAGCAAAGGCTACTTCAGCAGGAAGTAGACTTCTTGTTAGAACATGGTTTAGTGGAGGAGTCATCTAGTCCATGGGCTTCACCGTGCAGCCTAGTAAAAAAGGCTGATGGAGGGTTTCGTATGTGCACAGACTACCGTAAAGTGAACGAGGTCACAATTACAGATGCTTACCCTCTTCCTCGTCTGGATGACGTAATTGACTTTGTGGGTAAGGCTACTTTTGTGTCCAAATTAGATCTTCTTAAAGGTTACTATCAGGTACCTTTGACAGATAAGGCGAAGGAAATCTCTGCCTTCGTGATTCCAGGAGGTCATTATCAGTATACAGTTACCCCCTTCGGAATGAAAAATTCCCCCTCTTCATTCCAGAAACTCGTCCATCAGGCTATTAAAGGACTTGAAGGCACGGCAGCATACCTAGATGATATTGTTGTGGTGTCTGATACTTGGGATCAACACCTACTTAGACTTAAAGCTCTGTTTGAGACCTTTAAGAATTCCCAATTAACAGTTAATTTATCTAAATCTTCCTTTGGCTAGGCCATGAAGTAGGTAGTGGTAATGTTGCACCTAAACTTGCTAAAGTTCTTTCGATTAAAGATTATCCAGTTCCTCATGATAGGAAATCTCTTCAACGTTTCCTAGGCATGATAGGATTTTACAGAAGATTCTGTAAGAATTTCTCAGATATTGTAGCCCCTCTTACCTCTCTTACTAGTCATAAAGTTCCCTTTAATTGGACGTCAGATTGTAACACTGCTTTTAATAAAGCAAAAAGATTATTGTGCTCTGCACCCATTCTCCTGTCTCCAGACTTCTCCAAACCTTTTTCATTACAGGTTGATGCTTGTGAGTCTGGGGTTGGGGCGGTACTATTACAAATCGGGAACAAGGAGCTGCAGCCAATCGCATACTTTTCAGCTAAGTTCCAGCCACATCAGAGAGCTTACTCTACCATTGAAAAAGAAGCCCTCGCGCTGGTAATGGCTTTGGAGCATTTCGATGTTTATGTGGGCCAGACATCGCAGGTGGTCACAGTCTACAGTGATCACAACCCGTTAGTCTATCTCCAAGCCATGAAGAATCACAACACAAGGCTTATGCGTTGGACGCTCAGGCTGCAGCCCTATAATATCAAAATTAATTACATTGCCGGCAAAGAAAATGTGTTGGCAGACTCTTTGTCAAGAGTCTAGTTTAATATTTTATTTAGGTTAGGATGTATTTGTGGTAACCCCCCTTTCAAGCTCTTTTTTTTATCCCCTGATGTGGGGGTTTTTTTTTAGTGAGGGGATACGGGCTACCGTCCGCTTGTATCTTGGACCTATGTTGGCCTATCTGACTGCTGTCTCACTCTGAGTTTAGGGTTTGGCTTTTGGTCACTAGGAAAGCTGAGCTCTATCTAAGAGTTGGATGGTGGAGAGGATAGGCGGTCCCATTATTTTGTGCCATGGCGGCACGGTTACCACTGGGAGGTGGCAGCCTAATCCTGAGCCTTCTCGGGGGTGGGGGTGTGGCATGCAAAGAGTACGTAACCTTTATTCGGCGCATGGACACACCCTCATTTACAGGCTATCTCCCCCAACCAGCGAACCAGGTTGCTAAGAGTTGATGATGGGGCCCCATCGTTCAACTAGTGACCAGGTTCTAGCCAATAAGAAGCTGGGATTGGCAATCGCAGAGGTTATGTGGATACCGCTCTCCTGTCTGCCCTTGTCATTCCCATTCTAGAGCTGGTTGAAGCACGGTCTGCTATCTTGTGGCTTCTATTTCTGCCTTGCTTACCGTGGAGTGCACTATATTTATCACTGTACATAGTGTACATATTGCTGTTCTAAATTGGTGAAGGATAATATAAGTCTAAACTTTTTCTACTGTGTTTATTTGCTCCCATTACACCTGGGATAACAGGCCATTTGAAATCCTAGGTTGTAATAGTCACCATCACCACTGTAGTGATACAAAATACTGTCACCATCACCACTGTAGTGATACACCATACTGTCACCATCACCACTGTAGTGATACACCATACTGTCACCATCACCACTGTAGTGATACACCATACTGTCATCATCACCACTGTAGTGATACACCATACTGTCACCATCACTACTGTAGTGATACACCATACTGTCACCGTCACTACTGTAGTGATACACTATACTGTCACCATCGCTACTGTAGTGATACACCATACTGTCACCATCACCACTGTAGTGATACACAATACTGTCACCATCAGCACTGTAGTAATTCACCGTACTGTCACCATCAAAACTGTAGTGATACACCATACTGTCACCATCACTACCGTAGTGATACACCATACTGTCACCATCACCACTGTAGTGATACACCATACTGTCACCATCACTACTGCAGTGATACACCATACTGTCACCATCACAACTGTAGTGATACACAATACTGTCACCATCACTATTGTAGTGATACACCATACTGTCACCATCACTACTGTAGTGATACACTATACTGTCGCCTTCACTACTGTAGTGATACACCATACTGTCACCATCACCACTGTAGTGATACACAATACTGTCACCATCAGCACTGTAGTAATTCACCATACTGTCACCATCAAAACTGTAGTGATACACCATACTGTCACCATCACTACTGTAGTGATACTCCATACTGTCACCATCACCACTGTAGTGATACACCATACTGTCACCATCACTACTGTAGTGATACACCATACTGTCACCATCACAACTGTAGTGATACACAATACTGTCACCATCACTACTGTAGTGATACACCATACTGTCACCATCACAACAGTAGTGATACACAATACTGTCACCATCACCACTGTAGTGATACACCATACTGTCACCATCACTACTGTAGTGATACACCATACTGTCACCATCACCACTGTAGTGATACACCATACTGTCACCATCACTACTGTAGTGATACACCATACTGTCACCATCACGACTGTAGTGATACACCATACTGTCACCATCACCACTGTAGTGATACACAATACTGTCACCATCACTAATGTAGTGATACACCATACTGTCACCATCACCACTGTAGTGATAAACCATACTGTCACCATCACCACTGTAGTTATACACCATACTGTCACCATCACCACTGTAGTTATACACCATACTGTCACCATCACTACTGGGGCCAAAAAAATCTGTCACCATCACCACTGTAGTGATACACCATACTGTCGTTATCACTACTGTAGTGATGCACCATACTGTCACTATCACTACTGTAGTGATACACAATACTGTCACCAATATTCGCTGCCTGACCACGGTCGAGTGCGGTTGTGCTCTGCACCCCTCTGCTGTTTTCAGGCGAGCTACCTTGTATCAACATGGCGCTGAGTGTGAGGAAGCGCGTAAATACCATTGGTATTGAGCTGCTTCGTGGGGCGATTTCACCCTCTTCAGCGCAGGTATTACTCCCAACAATCATTAGGGAGACCTATGGAATCCAGGACGATGAGGTGTACGGTGTAGTCCTGAATGGGGCTTACAGAATCTTCGTCAAACTGAATTCCACGTCCGTGTACGAGTCTTTGATGACGAGATTCCGAGACGTGAGTCTTGACGCTACTCCAGCTGTGAAGGTGCGTTTGATCGACGTATCTCGCCACTTTACGTGGGTTAAGATACGTAATGTCCCATTTGAGGCAGATGAGGCTGACATCAGGAGTGTTTTTGATGCATATGGAACCGTACATCTGGCACAAAAGGGCAAGTGGACGGCAGGTGCTTACATGGGCCGTCCGGAGGGTACATTTTCCCTGAAGATGACTCTGAGACATCCCATACCGTCTTACGTTTTGTTGGAGGACTTCAGGACGCAAGTTATGGTATCGTATGCCGGACAGAGACGTACTTGCAGAATATGTGGGGCGTACGACCATATGGCGGCAGAGTGCGTGAAGCTGAGGAGGGCGCCAGCGCAAACTGGTGAAGCACCAGTTACCAGCGTGATAGCTATTGAGAGCCCCACGCGAAAGCAAGGGCTTGGGCACTTGTGGAGTGAAGAGGTGGAGGATGCCAAAGAGGAGACTGGCATGTGTGAGGTAAGCTGTGATGTAAAAGGAACTGTTACTAGACAAGGGGAAAGTACAGAAGTGCAAGTGCAGGAGGAGGTGCAGGCTCTAGAGGAAGAGCTTCAGGAAGTGTTAAAGACATTGACGCCACCTGCAGAGGATGTTGTTCCTGAGCTGGTGAGAGGCACGGCGTTGCCTGTAGAGGGATGTAATAATAAAAACATAGCAGGGTTGACGGGCCAACTAGTAAGAGTGAGTTGTCGCCGTGTGCTGTGGAACGAGGCGTGGTGGAGGTTGAGGTACATCGTGAGGGTACCTCAGAAGATAACATGGATGTAGAGGGCATCACGAGGAAGAGAGCGGCGGCGTCAGACTCAGATGATGTCCTGACGCCGGCGCAGAGGTCTGGGAGGAAGGAAGAGCACTGTCGAAGTAGTTATGATAAGAGGCATCGCAAAAAAGGGGGAGGGTTGATGGTGTGAAGCCTTGTGCTGGCTCTGGGGCAGGAGGCCCTGGGATGAATGAAGAGAGGAGGAAGGGTTGGAAACTATAAAGAGGCCTAAGGTGTAAGACTGTGAACGTAAATGGATTGTGTAATAGTGTGAAGAGGGAATGGTTTCGAATGTTTCTGTATAAATATAGGGTGGATGTAGTGTTCCTGCAAGAACACAATTTCAAGGAGGGAAGAGTGCTCGAGGTGGAGGGGTTTCAGGTCATGACTTTGCCATCTGCTCGTCTGAAAGGTGGTGTGGGTATATTGATCAGGGAGGCGAGCCCGTTTGTGTTGCTAAGAAGTGAGGGGGGAGGGGGGAAGAGTATTGCGTGCGGATGGGTGGTGAATGGGGCAGAGGGTATCCTTCGTAAGTGTGTATGCACTAGCAGAAAATGATGTGAGGGTAAAAAGGGATTTTGTATGTGAAGAACTAGTTTTCTTCTTACGTGGTTTACCTGCGGTGGCCATCGTTGGTGGGGACTGGAACTGCGTTATTTTTTTTTTTTTTTTATTTTATTTAAATACAGCACAACATATAAATAATCAAAATAACACATGAATTAGCCATTTGCAAATACAATGACGTACCATCAACCCCATTACATATCCTGAATGTTTTGTTCATATTTTTACTAAAGGATATTCCATCACCTAACGGAATGATAAGAGCAAGATGGCTCCTGCACAGAAAATTACATTAACAAAGTCAAAACCTCACAATTCATGCTTGTGCAAACACAACCCCACCAAAACACTGTACAATAAGACCCCTTGCAAGGTAAACAAAATATAATACAGCATTCAAAGATAAAGTTATATATTACAATAACTTAAACAAAAGGCAAACCTAAGCCTACAATAAACAGTGCAATGACACATACCACAATAAAACTTCCCGCCTAAACAATGAGCAGTAACACCTAACAGAATGAAAAAACCAAGATAGCTCCTGCACAGAAAATGACATTAACAAAACCAAAACCTCACAATTTATGCTTGTACATACACAAACCCCCCACAGCTCTGTACAATAAAACCCCTTGCACAAAGTACACAGAAATTATAATACAACATACAAAAGATATAATTATACATTACATTAGCTTAAACAGTAGGCAAACCAAGCCTAAAATAACCAGTGCAATAACACATACCACAGAAAAAATTGAGCAGGAAACACCCGCAAATAAAAGACATAACATTATACATACAATAACAGCCCAACGTTTCTGTAACTTGAATTTTTTTTTTTATATTTTATTTAAAATTCTATTACAAGATGCAATATAAAGATACCATGAAACAGTACATGTAATGACAGAACATTCAACACTCGTACTTCCACGGTCCACTGAGTGAACATACAAAGTTACCTTAAGATAACCTAACACAACCTACAATCTACCCAGAAATACAGTGTTACATAATCACATAGATCTTCATAATACACTGATGCTAACACTGACATCCAACACTTCCACAACCCCCCCCCCCTCAACTAGTTGAAACACTGATGCTAACACTGACATCCAACACTTCCACAACCCCCCCCCCTCAACTAGTTGAAACACTGATGCTAACACTGACATCCAACACTACCACAACCCCCCCCTCAACTAGTTGAAACACTGATGCTAACACTGACATCCAACACTTCCACAACCCCCCCCCTCAACTAGTTGAAACACTGATGCTAACACTGACATCCAACACTTCCACAACCCCCCCCTCAACTAGTTGAAACACTGATGCTAACACTGACATCCAACACTTCCACAACCCCCGCCCCACAACTAGTTGAAACACTGATGCTAACACTGACATCCAACACTTCCACAACCCCCCCCCCTCAACTAGTAGAAACACTGATGCTAACACTGACATCCAACACTTCCACAACCCCCCCCCTCAACTAGTTGAAACACTGATGCTAACACTGACATCCAACACTTCCACAACCCCCCCCTCAACTAGTTGAAACACTGATGCTAACACTGACATCCAACACGTCCACCACCCCCCCCCCTCACCTAGTTGAAACACTGATGCTAACACTGACATCCAACACTTCCACACCCCCCCCCCTCAACTAGTTGAAACACTGATGCTAACACTGACATCCAACACTTCCACAACCCCCCCCCTCAACTAGTTGAAACACTGATGCTAACACTGACATCCAACACTTCCACAACCCCCGCCCCTCAACTAGTTGAAACACTGATGCTAACACTGACATCCAACACTTCCACAACCCCCCCCCTCAACTAGTTGAAACACTGATGCTAACACTGACATCTAACACTTCCACAACCCTCCCCCCCTCAACTAGTTGAAACACTGATGCTAACACTGACATCCAACACTTCCACAACCCCCCCCGCCCCTCAACTAGTTGAAATACTGATGCTAACACTGACATCCAACACTTCCACAACCCCCACCCCCCCTCTCAACTAGTTGAAACACTGATGCTAACACTGACATCAAACACTTCCACAACCCCCCCCCTCAACTAGTTGAAACACTGATGCTAACACTGACATCCAACACTTCCACAACCCCCCCCCTCAACTAGTTGAAACACTGATGCTAACACTGACATCCAACACTTCCACAACCCCCCCCCTCAACTAGTTGAAACACTGATGCTAACACTGACATCCAACACTTCCACAACCCCCGCCCCTCAACTAGTTGAAACACTGATGCTAACCCTGACATCCAACACTTCCACAACCCCCCCCCTCAACTAGTTGAAACACTGATGCTAACACTGACATCTAACACTTCCACAACCCTCCCCCTCTCAACTAGTTGAAACACTGATGCTAACACTGACATCCAACACTTCCACAACCCCCCCCGCCCCTCAACTAGTTGAAATACTGATGCTAACACTGACATCCAACACTTCCACAACCCCCACCCCCCCCTCTCAACTAGTTGAAACACTGATGCTAACACTGACATCCAACTCTTCCACAACCCCCCCCCATCAACTAGTTGAAACACTGATGCTAACACTGACATCCAACACTTCCACAACCCCCCCCCCTCAACTAGTTGAAACACTGATGCTAACACTGACATCTAACACTTCCACAACCCCCCCCCTCAACTAGTTGAAACACTGATGCTAACACTGACATCCAACACTTCCACCACCCCCACCCCCCCCTCAACTAGTTGAAACACTGATGCTAACACTGACATCCAACACTTCCACAACCCCCACCCCCCCTCAACTAGTTGAAACACTGATGCTAGCACTGACATCCAACACTTCCACAACCCCCACCCCCCGTCAACTAGTTGAAACACTGATGCTAACACTGACATCCAACACTTCCACAACCCCCACCCCCCCCTCAACTAGTTGAAACACTGATGCTAACACTGACATCCAACACTTCCACAACCCCCACCCCCCGCCCCTCAACTAGTTGAAACACTGATGCTAACACTGACATCCAACACTTCCACAACCCCCTCCCGCCCCTCAACTAGTTGAAACACTGATGCTAACACTAACATCCAACACTTCCACAACTCCCCCCCCTCAACTAGTTGAAACACTGATGCTAGCACTGACATCCAACACTTCCACCCCCCCCACCCCCCCCTCAACTAGTTGAAACACTGATGCTAACACTGACATCCAACACTTCCACAACCCCCACCCCCCGCCCCTCAACTAGTTGAAACACTGATGCTAACACTGACATCCAACACTTCCACAACCCCCCCCCGCCCCTCAACTAGTTGAAACACTGATGCTAACACTAACATCCAACACTTCCACAACCCCCCCCCCTCAACTAGTTGAAACACTGATGCTAGCACTGACATCCAACACTTCCACAACCCCCACCTCCCCCTCAACTAGTTGAAACACTGATGCTAACACTGACATCCAACACTTCCACAACCCCCCCCGCCCCTCAACTAGTTGAAACACTGATGCTAACACTGACATCCAACACTTCCACAACCCCCCCCCTCCTCAACTAGTTGAAACACTGATGCTAACACTGACATCCAACACTTCCACAACCCCCCCCCTCAACTAGTTGAAACACTGATGCTAGCACTGACATCCAACACTTCCACAACCTCCACCCCCCCTCAACTAGTTGAAACACTGATGCTAACACTGACATTCAACACTTCCACAACCCCCACCCCCCTCAACTAGTTGAAACACTGATGCTAGCACTGACATCCAACACTTCCACAACCTCCACCCCCCCTCAACTAGTTGAAACACTGATGCTAACACTGACATCCAACACTTCCACCACCCCCACCCCCCGCCCCTCAACTAGTTGAAACACTGATGCTAACACTAACATCCAACACTTCCACAACCCCCCCCCTCAACTAGTTGAAACACTGATGCTAGCACTGACATCCAACACTTCCACAACCCCCACCCCCCGCCGCTCAACTATTTGAAAGACTGATGCTATCACTTACATCCAATACTTACACAACCCCCGCCGCCCCTCAACTAGTTGAAACACTGATGCTAACTCTAACATCCAACACTTCCACAACCCCCCCCCCCTCAACTAGTTGAAACACTGATGCTAGCACTGACATCTAACACTTCCACAACCCCCACCCCCCCTCAACTAGTTGAAACACTGATGCTAACACTGACATCCAACACTTCCACAACCCCCACCCCCCCTCAACTAGTTGAAACACTGATGCTAACACTCACATCAAACACTTCCACAACCCCCCCCCCGCCCCTCAACTAGTTGAAACACTGATGCTAACACTGACATCCAACACTTCCACAACCCCCCCCGCCCCTCAACTAGTTGAAACACTGATGCTAACACTAACATCAAACACTTCCACAACCCCCCCCCGCCCCTCAACTAGTTGAAACACTGATGCTAACACTGACATCCAACACTTCCACAACCCCCACCCCCCGCCCCTCAACTAGTTGAAACACTGATGCTAACACTGACATCCAACACTTCCACAACCCCCCCCGCCCCTCAACTAGTTGAAACACTGATGCTAACACTAACATCCAACACTTCCACAACCCCCCCCCCTCAACTATTTGAAACACTGATGCTAACACTGACATCCAACACTTCCACAACCCCCACCCCCCGCCCCTCAACTAGTTGAAACACTGATGCTAACACTAACATCCAACACTTCCACAACCCCCCCCCTCAACTATTTGAAACACTGATGCTAACACTGACATCCAACACTTCCACAACCCCCACCCCCCGCCCCTCAACTATTTGAAACACTGATGCTAACACTGACATCCAACCCTTCCACAACCCCCCGCCCCCCCGCCCCTCAACTAGTTGAAACACTGATGCTAACACTGACATCCAACACTTCCACAACCCCCCGCCCCCCCGCCCCTCAACTAGTTGAAACACTGATGCTAACACTGACATCCAACACTTCCACAACCCCCCGCCCCCCCCGCCCCTCAACTAGTTGTAACACTGATGCTAACACTAACATCCAACACTTCCACAACCCCCCCCCGCCCCTCAACTAGTTGAAACACTGATGCTAACACTGACATCCAACACTTCCACAACCCCCCCCCGCCCCTCAACTAGTTGAAACACTGATGCTAACACTGACATCCAACACTTCCACAACCCCCCCCCCTCAACTAGTTGAAACACTGATGCTAACACTGACATCCAACACTTCCACAACCCACCCCTTTCAACTAGTTGAAACACTGATGCTAACACTGACATCCAACACTTCCACAACCCCCCCCCTCAACTAGTTGAAACACTGATGCTAGCACTGACATCCAACACTTCCACAACCCCCACCCCCCGCCCCTCAACTAGTTGAAACACTGATGCTAACACTAACATCCAACACTTCCACAACCCCCCCCCCTCAACTATTTGAAACACTGATGCTAACACTGACATCCAACACTTCCACAACCCCCCGCCCCCCCCCGCCCCTCAACTAGTTGAAACACTGATGCTAACACTGACATCCAACACTTCCACAACCCCCCGCCCCCCCGCCCCTCAACTAGTTGAAACACTGATGCTAACACTGACATCCAACACTTCCACAACCCCCCGCCCCCCCCGCCCCTCAACTAGTTGAAACACTGATGCTAACACTAACATCCAACACTTCCAGAACCCCCCCCCCGCCCCTCAACTAGTTGAAACACTGATGCTAACACTGACATCCAACACTTCCACAACCCCCCCCCCGCCCCTCAACTAGTTGAAACACTGATGCTAACACTGACATCCAACACTTCCACAACCCCCCCCCCTCAACTAGTTGAAACACTGATGCTAACACTGACATCCAACACTTCCACAACCCCCCCCCCCCTCAACTAGTTGAAACACTGAT
Organism: Cherax quadricarinatus; assembly: GCF_038502225.1. NCBI lineage: Eukaryota > Metazoa > Arthropoda > Malacostraca > Decapoda > Parastacidae > Cherax > Cherax quadricarinatus. The sequence goes on along the minus strand of NW_027196737.1, from coordinate 59,172 downwards.
GCTAACACTGACATCCAACACTTCCACAACCCCCCCCCCTCAACTAGTTGAAACACTGATGCTAACACTGACATCCAACACTTCCACAACCCCCCCCCCCTCAACTAGTTGAAACACTGATGCTAACACTGACATCCAACACTTCCACAACCCCCCCCCCCCCCTCAACTAGTTGAAACACTGATGCTAACACTGACATCCAACACTTCCACAACCCCCCCCCCTCAACTAGTTGAAACACTGATGCTAACACTGACATCCAACACTTCCACAACCCCCCCCGCCCCTCAACTAGTTGAAACACTGATGCTAACACTGACATCCAACACTTCCACAACCCCCCTCCCGCCCCTCAACTAGTTGAAACACTGACGCTAACACTGACATCCAACACTTCCACAACCCCCACCCCCCTCAACCCCCCCGCCCCTCAACCCCCCCCGCCCCTCAACCCCCCCGCCCCTCAACTAGTTGAAACTCTAGCCACTCATGTGGTTAAACACAATAACAATGTGTAACATTAAAAAATTAACACCATTGCCAATCTCACATTGTTAAACTCATTATCGATGTTAAACATTAAACAAGTTAACATCATAGCCACTCATGTGGTTGAACACATTATCAATATTAAACATTAAACAAGTTAACATCATAGCCACTCATGTGGTTAAACACATTATCAATATTAAACATTAACCAAGTTAACGTCATAGCCACTCATGTGGTTAAACACATTATCAATATTAAACATTAACCAAGTTAACATCATAGCCACTCATGTGGTTAAACACATTATCAATATTAAACATTAACCAAGTTAACGTCATAGCCACTCATGTGGTTAAACACATTATCAATATTAAACATTAAACAAGTTAACATCATAGCCACTCATGTGGTTAAACACATTATCAATATTAAACATTAAACAAGTTAACATCATAGCCACTCATGTGGTTAAACACATTATCAATATTAAACATTAAACAAGTTAACGTCATAGCCACTCATGTGGTTAAACACATTATCAATATTAAACATTAAACAAGTTAACATCATAGCCACTCATGTGGTTAAACACATTATCAATATTAAACATTAAACAAGTTAACATCATAGCCACTCATGTGGTTAAACACATTATCAATATTAAACATTAAACAAGTTAACATCATAGCCACTCATGTGGTTAAACACATTATCAATATTAAACATTAAACAAGTTAACATCATAGCCACTCATGTGGTTAAACACATTATCAATATTTTTTTTTTTCCAAGGTTTAGTCATCATGGTTTAAGGTTATCCTGTATGCAGTGAACATAACCATAGATTCCAAATTCATCATTCATCTCCCTTCCACTCTATTCATAGCCCTCCCACCATCCACACAACCAAGGAGCCTAAACCAACCTACCCTCATACATCCCCCGGTAGGAGACCAACCCTTTGCCTGCCCCCTGGGTTCATGAGGAGGAGGCCCCCCACAGTGAGATTCCGGTAACCCTCCGAAAAGCTAACTACCCTCCCCCATAGACGTGCCTATTCCTACACATAGTTCTATAAAATCTCGCTGCTAACGCTTTTATCCTCAACTCTCCCCTAACCTCCCTCATCCCCCAAGATATATGTAAATAATCCGTCATAACATACATTAAGGCTCTACCCACATCACCCGGCACCCCAGTTACATCCAACATTAAGGCCCTTAGGAATGGCCATTGCCCCCCCCCCAAAAGTCTGATAACGCCCACCATCCATAACCTCACCCCCTCCAAAGAGGGACAAAAATATACCGCATGAAAAGCCGTTTCGATGTCCCCACAATGCAAGCATGAGTCCTCTCTCACAAGACTCATTTTACACAACACATCCCTAGAGGCTAATATTCCCATCAGAAAACGATATACTAACTCTCGTACCCTCGCTGGTATTCTAAGCAAGCCAAACTTCCTCCATATGCTTATCCAGTCATATGTCGGATATACAGCAAGCCCCTGTAAGACACCCTTGCCCACCACAGCACCCACCATTCGTTTGACCTTTAAAGTGGACACCTGTTTTACATGTAATAAAACCCTCAACATGTCCTCACAATACCTCAAATCCCTTCCACACCACCATCTTCGTGCATCCTCCATTACCCTACCTACCCTGACTCCTCTGTTCCCCCCAGTCCGGATATATCTTTGTTTAATATATAAAGCCATTACTCTATGACCCAATGACATCAGGCCAAGACCCCCACGTCTCCCCTCCGTCATCACCACGTCCTTGCTCAACCATGCCCTCCCAAACCCCCACACATACCTTAGAACTTTCCTCTGAATTTCTGCAATATCCTTTGCTCTTAAAGGGAACACCTCAGCCACTCCCCACACCTTACTGTAAACCAGAGAGTTGACCACTAAAACTCTCTGCTGTAAAGTTACGTCCCTAGCCCTTAAGCCTCCTAGCCTACCCAAAACCCTGCTCGTAGCTAATTCCGAATTTATCTTCCTACTCTCCTGCACTTCCGCCATGTACCATATTCCACAAACCTTAATTCTGTCCACTACTGACCATCCCAACCCCTTCCCCAAGCTCCCTCCCACCCATTCCCCCACCTCTAATAGTCTCGACTTCATTAAATTAACTCTCATCCCCGTAGCGTCCCCAAAAATCTGAATGATTCCACCAACTTTCCTGAGATCTTCCATCATGCCTTACCAGCACAGTAGCATCATCTACGTACCCCACAATCCCCCCACCGCCCACACCCCCTAATCCCGTGTTCATTCATCACCTCTTCCACCAGCCCATAAAATGGATTCTGTACGCAGGCAAACAATAACTGAGAGAGTGGACAGCCCTGCCTCAAACCTCTCTCCATCAGTACTGGGTCCCCCAACTTACCATTAACCTGTACCCTAATAACTGCTCCCTCATACAAGGTTTGCACCCATCTCACCACCTTCTCCCCCAAACCCAACTGTTCCAAACAAACTTTTAAGAAATCCCTATTCACACAATCATACGCATTAGCCCAATCTAAACCAAGTATTCCCCCTCCAGTGCAGTCCTCAATAAAATCCCTTATGTGACTATGCCCGTCCCTCATACTTCTTCCCGGAATGCCAAACTGTCCCCCATGTACCACTGATCCTAGAACCTTCTTCAGTCTATTGCCCAGAATTTTAGCATAAATTTTATAATCTGCACACATTAAGGATATTGCTCTATAATCACTCAATACTTTCCCATCCTTCTTCTTCGGCACCAACACAACGATCCCTGTTTTCTGGGTCTTCCCCATCCTCCCACTGCTCCACATATAATTCAAGACTTCCACTAACCCATACCTAATGCATTCCCAATAAACTCTATAAAAATCATTCGGTATTCCATCAATACCCGGCGTCTTACCCTGACTCATCCCGTAAACCGCCTCCCCCACCTCCTCCTCACTAATACTACCCTCCAGCATTTCCCGTTCCTCTTGTCCCAATACGATAGTATTCTGCATAACCCCAAATACCTCCTCACTGACAACTTCCTTGTTTCTCCTCCATTTCTCCCTAAACCAATAATCAGCATAACCACTAATATCATCTGTATCGGTAAGACCTTGACCCACCACATAACCCCCCCCCATCAGCGACCACTAGATGTGCTATGGTAGTCACCATCTGCCTTTCCCTAAATTTTCTCAGGACATAGCCTGATGGTCGATCACCCTTTAACACCTCCTCTAATCCTGCCCTAACTCTAATCGCGTTAAACCTGTCATTATGTAATCCTTCAATCCTACTCCTTAAGCCATCCACCTCACCTCGCACATCTTCCCTTCCCCCCCCGTCGTAAACAGCATTCAGCTGTCCCTCCAGGTAGTTTTGCAAACCATATCTCCACCTTGCCTGTTCCTTTCCACGTTTCCTAAAAAACTCTGCTATACCTGTCTTTGCCCGCATCTCCCACCAGTCAAGCAAATCCATCCCATCATCCCTACCCTCCCAGCAATGTCTCCACCATTCCTCAAAGGATGAGCCTTCATCCCCCTCCTGCAGAAGCCTCACATTCAATTTCCAATACCCAGCATATATGCGTACTATACCATCCACCCGCAGATCAGCTATCACCACCCTGTGATCCGAAAAACCGACATCAAAAGCCCTCACTCTCTCCACACCAATCCCCTGCATCACATATATCCTATCTAACCTCGCCCCATAATTCCCACGAATGAACGTGTGCTCCACCCCATACTCCCCCCTACCCACCACATCTACAACTCCTACATCCCTTAACACATCCCTTAGCGCACCCAAAACACATCCTGCCCCCCTCGGGGACACATCACCATACCTAATCACACAGTTCCAATCACCTCCAAGTACAGTTATGGAAGGTAAACCCCGCAAATAATACAGTAAAACATCACGAACAAAATCAACTTTGACTCTAACATTGTTACATGCCGGCATATATACACCAATGAAACATACTCTCCTCACCCCCCAGTGCCCATCTACCCTTACAACCCTCCCCCTCCCCCCTCCTCCCAACCCATGACACGCAATGGGCTGGTCTCCTTTATAGCTACTGCTACCCCTCCTTTTAATTGCAAAGCATTACTGACAAACATTTTATAACCCCTCAAACTCAATTCACTCCCTAACCTATGGTTATGCTCCTGCAAAAAACATACATCCACATCAAACCTTCGTAAAAACCACTCTAACCAAACCCTTTTTACCTCAGATTTAAGCCCATTGACATTTATTGTGACACACTTGAATTTGCTAGAAGAGGGGGCTTACCCCTATGCCGCTGTATCTTACTCACTTCACCTTTCTCAGTACCTGTACCATTTTTATCCTTTTTTCTAACCTGTCCTCCAGCCCCTCCTTGCCCCCCCCACTGATCTTCCCCGGTACACCCCCTCCCCTGCTTGCCTTTTCCCCTACAACTACCCATGACTTCTTCTCGGGTCTCTGCCCAGGTGTTAAAACCTCATCGAGGTCAAAAGCACCCGCAGCCCTTTTTCGTGAGCTCTCACTCACACACAAATCTACCTCCTGAACGTCCTCCTGATGGACTTCCACCACCACTTCCATGTCCTCTCTGTCATTCCTTGAACCCTTCACCTGTTCCTGCTGCTCAACCATCAGCTGTATCTCACTTGACTTCTCAGGACCATCCTCCCCGGCCACCGTCTCGTCGAAGAACTCCTGCAGCACCGCTTCCAGCAACTTCTCCTGGGTGGACTCTTCCACGTCCACCCGTCCCTCAGGCGATGGGGGCCCCTCCCCTGTCACCTCCGGGAGGGTAACACAGGTACCGACCGTCGATACTTCCCGTTCTACCTCTTCACTCCATCGACCACTCGTCACTGCTTCCTCCTCTCCCAACTCAGGCATCAACTCACATGGTCTCTGCTCCACTGCCACCGTACCAGGAGCCCTGGTAGACTGCCTCCTAGGACACTGTGCTGCCATATGGTCATATGAGCTACATAGTCGACAGGTCTTTCTCTGGCCGGCATAGTGTACAAAGACCTGCGTCCTGGACTCCACCAGCATGACGTAGGACGGTATAGGCCTAGCCAACGTCATTTTGAGGGTATAAGAGCCCTCAGGTCGTCCCTTATATGGCTCTTCTGTCCATACTCCCATCCTTGCCGAATGAACTTTACCGTAGTTGTTGAAAACCTCCTGTATACTATACGCCGTCGCCTCGAAAGGGACATTCCTCACCTTCACCCACGTATAGTACCTGGATACGTCATGCATAACAACGTCCACTGCCGAGTTCACCGTCACCTTCCTCTCCTGGTACTCTTCAACAAGTCTGTCGTAGACGCCGGTACGATTCAGTTTCAGGAATACTCTGGTCATCCCATTTAAGGCAACACCATATACTTCCTCGTTGGGGACACCATAGGCGTCCCTGATGATAGCAGGTAGCAATGTATGCATCGTTGCTCCAGTAAGCGTGCCACGTACCAGCTGTATACAAACAGTGTTAATCCGCTGTCCCACTCGGTACGCCATTTTGTCTTCTAGTCGCTAAAGGTCACCACCAGAGGGCAGGTGTAGCTACTAGGCGTGCGTCCTCTCTCCCCGGAGGTCGAGAGACGAATCGAACTGCGTTATTAGGAGGGCTGACGTGGAACCAAAAGGGGCGGGGCACGTGTCGGCGGCCTTGCGAGATCTTTTGAGGGATATTCAGTTGCGGGATGCGGTTGGAGGAGGGGCGTGGGAGGTAGAACACACTTTTGTAAGACGGGGTTATGCTGCTAGGTTGGATAGGCTGTATATATCTCAAGGGGTTGGGTTAACATTTTTCCGTACAATAGAAGTAGCTTATTCGGATCATCGGGCGGTAGTAGCAGAGGTGGCGTGGGAGTCACTAGCAGGTATATCTAGGGGTTATTGGAAATTAAATACAAGTGTGTTAGGTGATGAGGAGGGGATAGAGGGATTTGCAACGCTGTGGGAGGGGTTAAGTGCAGAGATAAATGGGGTAGAGGATGTGGTGATGTGGTGGGATGGTGTGGCTAAAGAACAGATTAAGCAATATTACGTAAAGGAAGGGAAACGTATCAATTCTTTAAAATATGGGCTTGCTAACTATTTGGAGGATAGATTACGGGGTTGCTATGCGAGGGGGGCGGTGGCGGGCAATTATCCAATGGATGATATTATGGCAATTAAAGGGAGACTGCGTGAGGTACAGGATGAGAGGTTCCAAGCGGTGCGGGTACAGGCGGGGGTGGAAGAGGTGTTATGGGGCGATAGATCTTCATCGTGCGTATTGCGTAGGCAGAAACAATGACAGCAGGCAATGACTATTCCATGGTTGGAGGTTCATGAGTCTATAGGAGGGTACAGGGAGGGGCAGGTCATACAAGCTACGGAAGGAATGGGGGCATTTGCTGACAAGTGGTATGAGAAGTACTGGCAACGAGAAGGGGTAGAGGATGGGGTTTTAGAACAGGTGTGTGGGAGTGTGGTATGTCAGTTGCGTAACAGTGATAGGGAAGCGCTGGGTGGGGAAATAACTGAGGGAGAAATATGGAGGGCTTTAAGTGGAATGCAAAAGGGCAAAGCACCGGGAATTGATGGACTCCCGGCAGAGTTTTATCAGCAGCATTGGGAATTAATGAGGCATTTTTTGGTTAGGTTATTAAATTGCATGAAGGAGAGAGGTTAGCTGGGTGAGAAGCAGGCAACGGCTGTCGTTGTATTGGTACCGAAGGGTAAGGGGTAGCATACGCTTTGGGAACCGGGCGATCTCGTTGTTATGTGCAGATTATAAATTGTTTGTGATTCGTCTCTCAACCCTTGAGTGGAGAGGACGTGTGCTGCTGCTGCCCCCTGGAGTTGTCTGGTGCCAGTATTATTTTCACCAACATGGCGCAGGCTCGCCGGCGCAGGGTAAATACAGTCTGCATTGTATTAACCAGTGGAGCTGTAATGGGGCCATCAATGGAGTTGCTTTTGCCTGCAATCATCAGAGATACCTACGGAATAGCCAAAGAGGAGATTTGTGGACTTGCATTGAACGGTACGTAGAGGATTTTTGTAAAATTTAGTTCGGCGACTGTGTATGAGGCAGTTGTGAATAAGTTTCAAGAGGTGGCCATACCAGTTAATCATGCTGTGACGGTGAGGCTGCATGATGTGTCCATGGGTTAAGATCAGGAATGTGCCGTTCGAGGCGGATGCATCTGACATCCGGTTCAATATGTGTAAATACGGCACAATACATACGATCACTGCAGGAAGGTGGTCAGTTGGCCAGTATATGGGGATACCTGAGGGTGCATTCTCTGTCAAGATGACGCTCAGACACCCAATTCCATCGTACGTGGTGATGGAAGATTTCAGGACTCAGGTTTTTGTAACATACGCTTGGCAGCGAAGCACTTGCCATTTGTGCGGGTCGTATGATCACCTGGCTGCGCAATGTGAAAGAAGACGTGGTGATAAGGACCAGCAGCAACGACGAGATGTGGAGGAAAGGAGAGAGGATCAAGATCAACTGTTTTCGACTCTGCCTCAGCAGAGTTCGACATGGAGTGAGGAGGTTGAGAGGGCCGAAGAAAAGGAGATGGCAGGGGCTACGCGGGGGAACGACATCACTTCCCTGGACGTTGTGCAAGTGCTTTATGAGGTCATCGCGGAAGCGAATGGTAGCGACGCGGAAACTACGATAGTGTTGACGTTTGAGAACATTTTGGGTAATGAGAGTCCTTGTCCGGATGTTGGTACAGACCTGGATCATGGGTCTGCAGTTGAGGAGGGCGTGGTGACGCCAACCTGGACTGAAGTGTGTCGTAAGGATGCACAGTTGGTGAGAACTGTGGAGGTTCATCATGGCACTGAGCTGGATGACTTGATGCAGGTCGAGGGTACGACGCGAAAGCGCGCAGCAGTGCTTTCGGATTCCGACGACGTGCTTACGCCCGCACAAAGACCTGGGAAGAAAACATGGGTGGAAGCCATGCGGAGAGGTTCAAGTGGCGCCCAGGGGCAGGGGTTGGGTAAGGGTGGACAGAAAGGGGGGGGGGGAGGGAAAAGGGTGCAATGAAACGATCAGGTGATAAATCGGTAGTGTCAAGAGGGAAACCCCCTTTGTCGGTTTTAAGTGCCTGACATTGAACATCAATGGCTTGAGGTCTCAGAGAAAGTGTGAGTGGTTTAAGGAATATTTGGTGCATCATGACGTTGACGTTGTGTTCTTGCAGGAACACAATTATAGACCGGGTTATGAGTTGAAGGTGGATGGGTATAATGTGTATGTTGAGCATGCAGTCAGATTGAAAGGAGGTGTGGCCATTTTGGTGAAAGAAACTAGCCCGTTGGTTGTCAGGCATAGTGAGGGGGGAGAGGGGAGGGTGATTCGTGTGGATGGGTTATGGGGTCAGGTACAGATGACGTTGGTGTGTGTGTATGGCCCAGCAGAGGGAGATGTGAGGATAAAGAATAAATTCGTAAGGGACGTTCTGGTATATTATTTGCGTGGATTGCCGGGGGTTGCTGTGATAGGAGGTGACTGGAACTGTGTGATAAGGAATATGGATGTTGAACCGAGGGGGGCAGGGCATTGTTTGAGGATATTGGGAGAATTGTTATCCAGGATAGGATTGACAGATGTTGAGGGAGGTGATGTGGTGGAGCACACATTTATTAAGCGTGGGTATGCGGCTAGGCTCGATCGATTATACGTTCCCAGGACAGTTGTAATACATAGTGTGAGGGTAATGGACGTAGTATTTTCTGATCACAGGGGTGTTTTGGTGGATATAGGTTGGGAGGGGTTGCCGAGAAGGTGTAAGGGGTTTTGGAAGTTGAATGTAAAGTTGTTGCAGCAAGAAGAGTATCAACAGTCATTTGTTCAATTGTGGGAGGAGTTGGTGGCGGAGGCGCCTGGGAATAGTGAATTGGTTAGTTGGTGGGACTCTGTGGCGAAATCTCGTATTAAGGAATTTTATATTCGTAGTGGGAGGGAATATAACAGGTTGAAGTATGGGTACCAATCTTATCTTGAGGGACAGTTGAGAGCTTGCTACGAGCGTGGGAGTGCTAGTTATCCGGTGGACGATATTGAGGGATTAAAGGAGCGTATCAGGGATTTGCAAAATGAAAGATTTGATGGCGCGCGAGTTTTGGGTGGGCTGGAAGAGGTGTCATGGGGTGACAGGCCTTCGGCATGCGTGTTGAGGAGACGGCGTAAGAGAAGAGTGGCGACGGAGATGATGGGATTAACTGTTCATGTGGGGATGGGAGGGTATAGAGAGGGGCAGGTATTAGTGACGACAGAGGGTATGAGTGGTTATCTAGATGCATGGTTTAGGTCATATACACAAAACGGAGGTACTCGAGATGAAGCTTTAAAGGAAATGGGAGGTTTCGTGCAATGTGAGATTGATGGTATGGATAGGGTAACATTAGAAGGTCCGATCACGGAAAGTGAGATTTCGCACGCTTTGTCTGGTGCAAGTTTAGGTAAGGCGCCAGGTGTAGATGGGTTGCCTAATGATTTTTACGTTAGGAATTGGGAAGTATTGAGAGGATTTTTAGTTAGGTTATTCAATGTAATGAAGGATGATGGGGAAATGGGGGAGCAGCAAAGGACTGCTGTCGTGGTATTAGTTCCGAAAGGTGGACAGACTACGGTAGAGGATTACCGAGCAATATCGCTTATGTGTGGCGATTATAAGTTATTTGCACGAATATTAGGGAATAGAATAAAAAAGGTGATAGGTAACGTAATTGACAGAGGACAATATGGGGTACCGGGTAGGACAATGTATGAAGGGCATGGAGTTCTTAGAAGTTTTATAGAAAAGAGGGGGGAGTTGGGGGGTGGGGGTGTGTTGGCATTGGGTTGGCGAGCTGCTTACGATAGTGTGGAGAGGGATGCGTTATGGAGGTTCATGCGTTGGCAGGGATTCGGGAAGGAAATTATATCTTGGGCGAAAACATTGTATCAGGGAGCATCTATGAGAGTACAGGTTAATGGAAGGCTAGGTGTTAACATTCAGATGGGAAGGGGTTTGCGACAGGGTTGCCCTCTATCGCAAATATTGTTTGCGTGCCTCCAGGATCCCTTTTATAGGGCAGTTAGGTGGAGTATCGCAAGTGGAGGGGTTAGTAATGAACGAGAGGGTTGGCCGGGTATTGTGGGTTATGTGGATGATACAACTGTATTGGTGAGGGATGAGAAGGATTTACACAAGGTTGGAAAGGTGGTAGATGTGTTTGGAGAGGCTACTGGGATGGAAATTAATGTGGCAAAGTCTAAGTATATGGACCTAGGCAATAACGTAAATAGAGATGGGACTGTAGGGCGCGGGTGGAGTGTGGTGGATCAGCTATTGATTTGTGGGATAGTGTACGCTAAGAATGATAGGGTCGCACAAGAGGTAAATTCGATGCGCACCGTGGATGGGGTATTGAAAAGATTGGGTGGTTTGAGGACGGCGCAGCTAACGTTGCATCAGAGGGTCATTGTGACGAACGTGCTGTTGTATAGTAAGATATAGCACGTGGTGGCAGTATACCCGCTGAGGCGGCGAGAGGTGCAACGGTTGCAGCATGGGATTTTCCGATTTATATGGGGATCGGGTTGTGACTGGCTAAGTAGAGGGGTGGTGACGCTTCCCGTTAGCCACGGGGGGCTGGGGCTTATACATTTAGAAAAGCGTATGATGAGTGTGTATCTAAAACGCGGGTATTTGGGGGAGGTGGGGGCGAGGAAAGGGGGGCTAGAAAAACTGCGTATGGATATGCAACGATGGTGGGGGGGTAAGGATTTAATGATTGGTGAGGCCATGTTGAGGGTTTTAATGACGGTGAGGGATCCGAAGCGCCTTAAATTGAGGATTCTAGAGAGGGTGGGGGGCGGGTCTGTGGTGGCGGCAGTTGAGGGGGCATACCCCATGTATGCGTGGGGGAATATCTGGAAATGTTTACGGCAATTGCGTATTAAACCAGGTGTAAGGGAGGTAATGTTTAGGTTTCTACATGGAATCTTGCCGTCTGGTGTTGTGTTATTTAATAGGAGACTAAGGGAGGGTGGGGAGTGCAAAGCGTGTGGATGTTCCGAGACTATTTTTCATGCGGTGTATTTTTGTAATTGTTTAGAAGCTGTGAGGGTATGGTTAGGTAGGGTAGTTAGGTTAGTGGGTGGGGAAGGGTTACAGGTGTTAAGGGTGTTAAGTTTAGATATAGGTGGGATGAGTCAGATGGTGGTGAATGCGGTTGCGTATGTGGTCACTGATTTTATTTATACGTCTTGGGCTATGAGGGAAGTGGGTGTGGATGAAAGAATAAAGGTGTTAGCGGCCACCATTTATAGAACTGTCGTAATAGGGATCTTTATGGGGGAAGGTGGGAGACAGTGTTTACTGAGGGATACCGGAGTTTTAAGTTAAAGGATTTACGGGATTTAAGTGTAAATGGGTAGCGACGGGCTAGTTTCTTGAGCGGAGATGTGTGGATGGCTTTTCAAGTGTGTGACTGGATTTGCACTGATACATTTATGCTTATCCTGAGTAGTGAGTGTGGTGTGGGTGGTGTTTTTACACATGTGTTCCCTTTATGTTGTGAAGATTTTGGATAGTACATGTACGTAATGTATTGGAGCACTACATCATTGTGTGTATACAAGGTGAAAGAAAATGTAGAATCTTAAAGTATTTATGTGTGTGAGAATGACTGTTCGTTATTGTGAGAGTGCCTTTAAAGATGTTATAGAAAGCACATACTAAATGGTGTTACTAAGGTATGCCATATGACTGTATCGAATATGCTGTGTTACAAAGTCCGGGGTTTCCCTTCTTGTAGGATGCATTCTGTAAGACACAATTTCTGTATATCAGAAGGTTCGAAGTTTACATAGCTGTAATGAGTAACGTGGTACAGTTTTATATTATGTGAGATTGTATTTTGGCACATAAGGCCTAACTTATAATGTTTCAGCGGCCTGGTTAAGATTATATAGTACATGTCGTGTGACACTGTATGTGTAGGGTAGTGTTTTATATTTTAAGTACATGCTGTTGTTTTCCCTTTGCTATTTTAATGTTTAAAGTCACATGTAAGAGTATATGTAAGGTAATATTAAAATGTATATTGATTTTGTGTAAATACACAATTTCAGACAGACTTTGTTGGATCAGGTATGCATATGAGTTCAAGTAGCGGTGTATATTATGTATTAATACTACTATAGGGTATATAGTGTATGAAGAAGTCTTGGCTGGATTGCACCCGTGTTGAGATATAGAGTATATTATCCTTGTATGCTAGGCAAAGTTTTCATAATTGTTACTTAGAGTAAGTAGTATCCTGCGCTCTTACAGTATGTCAATGTTTTGTAGGTATTTGATGGGGGGGTGAACCTTTTACTTCCAGAGCACATATGTACGACTTTATAAATGTACCTTTGCTGGGGGGAGATGTATAGGTTTTAATGGTATGTGATGAGGCTTTTACCTTTAAGAATTGTTTTGTATATAAAACTTGACATAAGATGTATAAGTGTGCTGGAGTAGATTATCTGGATATCTTGTTGGTACACCTGTGTGAAGTGTTCCTTTTTCTTTTTTGGATTGTGTATACGTATGTTGTACTTTAATTTGTTTTTCCCTGTCGATTGGTTTAGTGACATGTTTGCTTACACGTATAATGTATACTGTATTTTAAATAAATAAAAAAAAAAAAAAATGTATAGGTGATGAGGGACAGTTTGTGTCAGCACAAAGTTAAATGTTTATGTGTATTTTGACAATGTAATTTATAATTCTGGGTAAGAACTGATACTATGTTCTTTTATTTATTTAATGTATTGTATTGTTTTAAATAAAATATAAAAAAAAAAAATAAGGTTAGGAATGTTTTCTAAGGTTCTTTTGGTACAAAATTATTAATTTTTACATAAATATAAATAAAAAAAATATATCTTTAAACGTATAAGAGAAACTTTTTAAAAAGGAATTATTTTAAATGATTTCTTACTAAATGACCAATTTTACCTATTCGCCACAATATATATATATATATATATATATATATATATATATATATATATATATATATATATATATATATATATATATATATATATATATATATAGTAATTTAGAAAAAAAAGTCGTAAGAAAGCAGTGTGTATTGAATATAAGTTGAGGTTTGCAAAAAAAAAAAAAAAAAAAAAAAAAAAAAAAAAAAAAAAAAATTGTTTGCCAAGATTTTGGGAAATCGGGTCAAGTGTGTGGTGGGGCGGGTAGTATCAAAAACTCAGTTTGGTTTGCCAGGGAGGTCCATGGTGGAGGGGCATGGGTTACTTAGGGATTTCGTGGAGGCAAAAGGGGGAGGAGGAAGGGAGGTTTGGTGGTGCTCGATTGGCAAGGGGCATACGATAGAGTGGATCGGAAAGCATTGAAAGCCATCCTCAGGGGTCAGGGGTTTGGGGAAGAAATAGTGGGTTGGGTTGAGGCGTTGTATGGAGGTGCAATGGCGAGGGTACAGATTAATGGTCGATTGGGTGGGAAGATTGTAATGGGTAGGGGACTTAGGCAGGGGTGTCCTATGTCACAATTATTGTTTGCGTGCGTACAGGACCCCTTTTATAGATTGGTGGAGCAGCGTATGTGTCACGTAGAGGGACCAGGGTGTGAGGTTGCGAGGGTTTGGCCAGTTTTAATTGGGTATGTGGATGATACAACTGTTCTGATCAGGGAGGGGATGTCAATGGACACATTAGACGGGGTAGTACAAATGTTCGCAGGGGCAACTGGTATGAGGTTAAATTCAGATAAATCCATGGTCATGGGGTTAGGAGCTTGGGCCGGTTGGGTTGATTGGGGTAGTGCAATTGTGAGGAGGCAGGTGAATTCGTTAAAAATTTGCAGTCTTATTTATGCAGACGTTCTAACTGTGGCACGCATGGAAAACTCGATTAGGATGGTAGAAAGGATTCAGGGACGCTTGGGTGCATTGCGACCATATCATTTGACCCTTGTGCAGCGTGCCATTGTTATTAATATCTTACTGTATAGCAAAGTATGGCACGTGGCAGCCGTGTTCCCATTAACTGGGCCAGAAATAACCAACATACTTAGGAAGGTTTTTAAATTCTTGTGGGGTTCGAGTTGTGATTGGATTAAAAGGGACGTGGTAATGTTACCTGTAAGTAAGGGGGGGCTGGGATTGCTGGACTTAAAGCAGAGGGTCAAATGTGTCTTCATTAAAAGGGAGGTGATGAGGGAAAGTGTGGGTGGGGGGGGGTTTGGCCAGGATCCATAACAGATTGCAACGGATGTATACAGGAGTTTAGTTGCACGAGTGTGAAACTGTGTTGAGGGCTATGGCGTGGGATCGAGAGCCAGCAAAGGTTAAAATAGGTAGGTTGTGTAGATTGTTAGCCGGGAGGGTTGTAGCGCCTGTAGAGGGAATTTTCCCCATGTATGCATGGGGAAGTATATGGAATAGGTTGAGTAGGATGAGGTTGCAACCTCGTGTTCGGGATGTAATGTATCGTTTTCTGCACGGCATTTTACCGTCGGGTGTGGTTCTGCGGGATAGACGAGTCGTTGACGGGGGGGAGTGTGGGATATGTGGTGGGGAGGAGTCAGCTTTTCATGTAGTATATTTTTGTGATGGAATGAGGAGTGTCAAGGGGTGGTTAAATAGGGTGATAAATAGGATAGGAGGTAAAGGAATTTCTGTATTGAGAGCATTAAGTCTCGACGTGGGGGGTTGGGAGGAAAGTGTAATCAGAGCTGTGGGATACATTATGGCAGATTATATCTATGTAGTGTGGGGATTGCGGGGGAAACAGGTTATTGAGGTGAAGAGGAGGGTGTTAGCGGTAACGTTCTATAAAACGGTATGTAGAAATAAGGAAATTTATGGGTGGAGGTGGGTGAAGGATTTTTCAGAGGGATATAGGCAACTTACGTTACAGGTTTTATTAGACTTGTAATATACGAGGGAGGGGAGGGTATGATTGGAAAGTGTTGCTGGGGTAGGGAAGTCATGGGTGAAAACAGGGTCGCCTCCCTGGTAATGGATGACAATAACATTCGTCTCTCAGCCCTTGAGTAGAGAGGACGTGTGCTGCTGCTACCCCCTGGTGTTGATTAGTGGCAGTTATATTTTCACAGCAATGGCGCAGGCAAGCCGGAGACGCATAAACACAGTCTGTGTTGAGCTTATCCATGGGGCTGTGACAGGAACTTCTATGGACCTGATACTACCTGCAATCATACGAGATACATATGGTATTGCTGACGAGGAGATATATGGAGTTGCGCTGAATGGCACGACGAGGATCTTTGTCAAGTTTAATTTGGCAAGTGTGTATGAGGCGGTGGTAGACAAGTACCAGGAGGTTACTTTGACAGTTAACTCCGCTGTGACCGTGCGACTTCACGACGTTTCTCGCCATTACACATGGGTTAAGATTAGAAATGTGCCATTCGAGGCGGATGATTCTGACATCCGTCTTGCGATGGGCAAATATGGTACAGTACATATGGCCACTGTTGGGAAGTGGGCCACTGGGCCATACGCAGGGAAACTAGAAGGAACGTATTCTGTGAAGATGACGTTACGTTACCCTATTCCGTCGTACGTAGTGCTGCCAGAATTTCGTACCCAGGTGTTTGTGACATACGCTGGGCAACGCCGGATCTGTCGGTTATGTGGGTCATATGATCATCTAGCGGCTGTGTGTGGAAGGAGGCGTGGCAACATGGAACAAAGGCAACGACATACAGCAATAGAGAAGAGTGAGGATTTGCCTTATGTGACTCTTCCTACACAAGGTGGGTCCTGGAGTGAGGAGGTCGAGAGAGCGGAGGAGATGGAGTCAGCAGGTGTGACGAGGGGGGGGGACACCCCTTCATTGAACGCAGCTCAGGTGTTGGAAGAGGACACCCCGACTGCGAGTGCTAGCGATGTGGAAGACTCATTAGCCATGGCTTTAAATGTGTTATTGGCTGACAAGAGTATTGGGAAGGTTGGGAGTCCAGATCTAGTTCTTGGGTCTGTTGTGGATCCGGGCGTGGAACAGGATCTGAGGTCTGCGCAGTGTGATAAGAATATTTTGATGCAAACTGTGGAGGTGGAGGTCCACCGGGACAATGTATCAGACGACATGATGCAAGCAGAGGGAGCATCACGGAAGCGCGCTGCTGCGCTATCTGACTCCGAGGACGTGATCACGCCTGCTCAGCGCACTGGCAAAAAGTCCTGGGCGGAAGTTACGCAGAGAGGACACAGCGGCCCTAAGGGGCAGGAGTTGGTTAAGAGCGTTTCTAAAGGGGGGGAGAGGGACCGAGGTGTCACGAAACGATCTGGAGGCAAGACAGTACCAGGGTCAAGAAGGAAAACCACTCTGTAAGCTTCAAGTGCATGACATTGAACATTAATGGATTGAGATCAGAGAGAAAGTGTGTATGGTTTAGTGAATATTTGGTGCGTAATAGTGTTGACGTGGTGTTCGTGCAGGAACACAACTACAGACCAGGTTATGAGTTGAAGGTGAATGGGTATAATGTGTATGTGGAGCATGCGATAAGGTTGAAAGGAGGAGTTGCCATCCTGGTAAGGGAAACTAGCCCGTTCGTAGTGAGGCATTGTGAGGGTGGGGAGGGGAGGGTGATTCGTGTAGATGGGTGGTGAGGTAGGGTACAGATGAGTTTGGTGTGTGTGTATGGTCCAGCACAGGGAGATGTGCGTATTAAGAATAAATTTGTGAAGGATGTCTTAGTATATTATTTGCGTCCTTTGCCGGGTGTAGCTGTAATTGGTGGTGATTGGAATTGTGTGATAAGGCGTAAGGATGTGGAACCTAGAGGGGCAGGGTATTGTTTGGGGATTTTGGGGGAATTATTAAATGGAGTGGGGTTAATGGACGTTGGAAGGGGTGGGGTTGTAGAACATACTTTTGTTAGACGTGGATATGCGGCAAGACTGGATCGATTGTATGTGCCCCAAACAGTAATAGTGAGCAGAGTGCGTGTGGTGGACGCGGGTTTTTCGGATCACAGAGGAGTAATGGTGGACCTAGAATGGAAGGGATTGCCTAGAAGGGGTCAAGGTTATTGGAAGTTAAATGTGAAGCTTTTGCAGGGTGAGGAATGTCGTCAGTCTTTTGCGCAATTGTGGGAACGGTTGGTGGATGAGGCGCCGGGGGATGATGAACTGGTAAATTGGTGGGATTCGGTGGCTAAAAATCGTATCAGAGAATATTATATTGGTCGTGGGAGGGAATATAATCGGTTAAAGTATGGGTTTCAAAGATATCTTGAAGGGCAGCTGCGGGACTGTTATGCAAGAGGAGGAGCAAGCTATCCAGTGCAGGACATTGAGGGTTTAAAGGAGAGTATTAGGGTATTGCAAAACGAGCGTTTTGATGGTGTGTGAATTATGGGAGGATTGGAAGAAGTGCTATGGGGTGACCGGCCGTCGGCTTGCGTGTTAAGAGGCCAGAGAAAGAGGAGAGGTACGATGGAGATGATGGGGTTAAACGTACATGTAGGGACGGAAGGGTATAGAGCGGGTCAGGCATTGGTAACGACAGAGGGTATGAGTGGATATGTAGACGCTTGGTTTAAGTCATATACGCAAAGCGTGGGCTTCCGTGAGGTGGCATTGAGGGAAATGGGAGAGTATGTGCAGTGTGAGCTTGATGGTCAAGATCGGGTGACATTAGGTGGGCCGATTACGGAGTGTGAGATTTGGCAGGCGTTGTCAGGAGTGAGCTTGGGAAAAGCGCCGGGTATAGACGGACTGCCAAATGATTTCTACGTAAAGAATTGGGGGGTTCTGAGGTTTTTTTTAGTAAGGCTGTTTAACATACTTAAGGCGGCTGAGGTAATGGGAGAGCAGCAACGGACGGCCGTTGTGGTGTTGGTACCGAAAGGGGAGCAGTCAACGGTAATGGATTATCGGGCACTTTCGCTTATGTGTGGAGATTATAAGTTGTTTGCGAGAATATTTTTTTTTTTTATTTAAAAAACACAATACACATTATACATGTATGCTATACTTAGGTTACATAAACAAAGAAACGTGATCCATTAAATAATAAAAACAAACAACTTCACATTCCTTATCCCAGCACTAAACTTATACATAAGAAAAACACGTTCAACTGTAAATGCTTGATTCCCCCTCCAAAGTGGCAAACCAGCACACACAACATACATGTAACTAAAAACAGCCCACACCTGTACATACAGGTGGGTTTATTATATCCATAAACTACAGCCAGTATCTTATAACACAAAAGGCAATATAATCCAAAGAATGTCACACTTATTTACATTATATATGAAACTTTATACACAAAGACATAATACTAAACACCTCAAAAATTACAATATAATAAAGGTGACAAAATAGCCATTTCCACACCTTACCACAGAGAAACTAAACACACTATTAAAATAACAAAGATACACACTCATGTTACATAGCACATTATTATTAGTGTGTTAACAATGTTTTGAGTGTTCCTTCTTGTAGTTGTCTCACTGACAAACATCATTTAACTTATTAAAACTATGATCATCAATGACCTCTTGTCTTTCAACACATGGTTAAACTAAAACATTCACACACAAGAAAACTCTACAATTATACCACATCTGACATGTCATCCCTCCCATACAACTCTCATGACAATCCTACCACATTTACATATCCTTCATTATGGTCATAACTCGCTCTAGAAAAGGAAAATGGTCCCTTAGTACTTAAGAAGCCAAATTACTGAGTCCCCTTACCGTTATATTTCTATATGCCTCCGGGAACGAAGTCGCCCACCTGTTACCATAAATGAGTTTATTTCTGCATACCGTGCGATAAATTCCTGCCGCAATAGCCCTTACCCTAATCCCCCCGCCTTTTTCCTTCAAGCCCCAGGAATAAAACAAGAAATCTGTCACAATGTACAGAATGGCTCTTTTTACAACCTCAGACATCCCCCTTACCTCTAAAGTTAGGGCACGCAGGAGCTCTACATTGCCCCCACCCATTAACTTGAAGACTCTAGCCAGCCACACCCGTACCTGCCCCAACTCCCTACAAAAATATACGGCATGAAAAGCTGTTTCCGATTCCTCACAATGTTCGCATTTCGCTTCCTTTACCAAACCCATCACACACAAAGCCTGCTTTGACGCTAAAATCCCCATTACAAACCTATAAACTAACTCCCTTACCCTAGGCATTAATCTAAGTTTCTGGAAATCATGCCAAATCGTACCCCAATCATACAAAGGGTATACCGCCACCCCTTGCATCACTTCTGGTTTCCTACTCATCTCTACCAACCTTCCCACCTTGAGCTTTTTTACCTCACCTATTACTAACATAACCCTTAGCATATTCTCACATTCCATCAAGTCCTTTCCTCCCCACCATCGTCGTACATCCCTCATCACCCTCCCAACCCTCACCCCTTTTACCCCCCCTCCCTTACGTACTTTTGTTTAACATACATGGCCTTTACCCTCGGGCCTAGCATCAAAAGCCCTACTCCCCCTCTGCGCACATTCGTCATAATCACCTCTTTACTTAGCCATGCTCGTCCAAAACCCCATATATAACGAAGCACCCTTCTCTGTATCTCCTTTATCTCCTGTTCCCGTAAAGGATACACCACTGCCACGTTCCACACTTTACTATAAACCAATGAATTTATTATTATTGCCCTTTGCATTAGAGTAACATCCTTCGCTCTTAGGTTCCTAATCCGTTGTACAACTTTCTCTCCCACCAATTCCGAATTCCTCCACCTAGCCTCTTGCTCATCTGCCATATAGATAATCCCACAAATTTTCAGCTGTTTAGTCACATCCCATCCAGACTCCACCCCCATTCTACCCCCCACCCAATCTCCTATCTCTAATAATTTCGATTTAGCCCTGTTGACACGCATGCCTGACGCCTCTCCAAAAAAACTCATTACTCTCTCCACCTTTCGCAAACCTTCGACATCATTGATCAGTATTGTTGTGTCATCTACATAACCAACTACCTCTGTGAACCCCTTACCCTCCTCCTGTAACGTTGTTGCTTCCTCAACCATTCCATAAAACGGGTGTTGCATACATGCAAACAGAATTTGAGACATAGGACACCCCTGTCTCAAACCTTTCTCCATTTTCAACATGCTACCCAACCTACAATTAATTTGCACCTGAATCGTAGTTTCTGCATACAAGGTCTTCACCCATTTTACTATTCCCTCCCCAAAACCCATAAGCCTTAAAGTGTCAACCATGTACTCTCTATTCACACCGTCATAAGCATTCTCCCAATCAATGCCCAAAATTCCACCACCCTTACAACCCTGCAAAAATTCCCTAATACGACTATGTCCATCCCTCATACTACGACCCGGAATTCCCAACTGACCCTTGTGCACCATACCACCTATTACCTTCTTCATTCTGTTCCCTAAAATCTTCGCAAAAATCTTATAATCCGTACACATTAAAGATATGGCCCTGTACGTGCTCAGTGTTCTCCCCTCGCTTTTTTTCTTTACAAGCACGACCACACCCGTCCTCTGTGACGTTCCCAATTTCCCTTCCTTCAGCATACAATTCAATACCTGAACCAAACAAACATTTATGGTTTCCCAATGCACTCTGTAAAAATCATTGGAAAGCCCATCAATTCCCGGTGCTTTCCCCTTACTTAAATTGAACAGTGCCCCTTTCACTTCTTCCATACTTATTATTCCCTCCAATCCCCCTCTGTCCTCCCCATCTTTCCCCAAGACCTTCACCCCTCCTCTTTCTTTATTAACTATCCCCACATTACCTTTTTCCCATTTCCTTTTAAACCAATAGTCCGCATAATTACTTATCCCCTCAGTTGTCACCAACATTTGCCCCTTAGTATAACCTTCCAAATCGTCACTAACCTCTAAAAGTATTATAGTGGACTCCTGTTGTCTAATGCGAAAACTTCTTAACACACTACCCGACGGTTTATCTCCCCATAGCACGGCATCCATACCTGCCCTTACCCTTAATTCATCAAATCTTTCATTATGTATGTCCCTTAGTCTCCCTCTTAGCCCTGATATTTCTTCAAAAGACTTCCCCTCATCTCTTGCGTAACACTCACTGAGCTGCTGTTCCAAATTATTCTGTAAACCGTACCTCCACCTCGCCTCCTCCCTTCCTTTATATTTATAAAACCCCGCGATACCAGGTTTAGCCCTATTTTCCCACCAATCCAAAATACTCCCTACCCCATCCCTTGCCCTCCTCAATTGTCTCCACCAGTCTCTAAACTCTGCGTTCACCACCTCACTCCTCACCAACCTCGCATTTAACTTCCAGAAACTTGAATATACCTTTACCACTCCCTCCCAGTCCAGTTCTACCAAAACTGCCCTATGATCCGAAAACCCTACGTCCACTGTTTTTACCCCTCCTACCCTAACTGCCTCCGTTATATAAATCCTATCTAACCTCGCTGAATAATTTCTCCTAACAAAAGTGTAATCCACTCTCCAAGCCCCACTCCCCTCCACGTCCCTCACCCCTGCATCCTGTAAAACATTGCGTAACGACCGTAACACACAACCCGCCCCCCTTGGCTCCACGTCCCCCCCCCTTATAACACAGTTCCAGTCCCCCCCAATTACAGTGACTAGAGGTAAACCCCTTAAAAAATACACTAAAACGTCTCTCACAAAATCCTCTTTTACTTTGATTATATTCTCTGCTGGCATATAAACCCCAATGAAACATACTCGAGATGCTCCCCACTCACCATCCACCCTCACTACCCTTCCCCCCTTCTTCCCACTTTATAATACGTAAGGGACTATTTTCCTTCACAGCCACTGCCACTCCCCCTTTTAACCTAACAGACCCACTTACATAAAATTTATAACCTTTTAATGCCAAAGCACAGCCTATCTTATAATTATGTTCTTGTATAAAGCATACATCCACATTATATCTCCTCAAAAACCATTCCATCCATACTCGTTTCACTTCATTCTTCAATCCATTTACATTTACAGTTACTATCGTGAATTATTTTAATAGTGGTGGTTTACCCTTTCTTCTTGGCACACACCCTCCTATACCGTCCTGCTGTATGGCATCTTTCTTGACAGCTTGCTTATTCACCCCCCCCTATCCCTTCATTATCCCTAGAACCATTGAACCCTACATTACCCCTTCCCTCTTTCCCCTTATGACATACATCCTTTCTCCAAGATTTTACTCCTGTTCTTTGTCCTGGAGTAAGAACATCGTCCATCTCAGACGTTCCTGCAGTTCTCTTACGAGAACTCCCTTCCCCACACACCTCGTCACCTGTCTTTTCCGCCCTATGGACCTCTGCCACAACGTTGTGCACATTAACATTAGTGCACACAGTATTCAAAACCTCCTGATCTTGCTGCACCGTTGCCTGCACCAGGTTACACCCTTCATCCACCTGTCCCTCTTCAACGTCATGCAAAAAGGAACTAAGTACTTCCTCCAGCAAGCCATCCTGTTGGCCCGTACCCTCCTCATCAGACGTCGATGTCGTCTGTCCCTTATCAACTGTTATTGTTACACTTTCCTCCATGGCCGCCTCAGCCCTATCCACTTCGTCACTCCATCGGCAAGGAATCTTATTTGGCCTTACTCCTTCCTCCGACACCTCCAGAGCATTCCTCTGTTGTAAGATCACTGGTACCTGTTCCCTCCGTCCAGCTTTTTTATAGCATTGGGCCGCCATATGTTCAAAAGAACCACATAATCTGCAAGTCTTCCGCTGCCCTGAGTAGTACACGTAGACCTGCGTTCGAAAGACCTCCATAAATACGTATGATGGAATTGGCTGCCTCAACGTCATTTTCAGCGTAAATGATCCTTCAGGTAGCCCCTCATAAGGTCCATTTTGCCACACCACCATCACTGCTGAGTGGATTTTCCCATAGCTGCTAAACACCGCCGTCACATCATGCTCCGTCGCCTCAAAAGGCACGTTTCGTACCTTCACCCATGTCACATAGCTGGACACATCATGTAAGCAGACTTCCACCATAGTGTTCACTGCCAGCCTCTTCTCTTGATATTTGTTGACTATGCTTGTGTAGAATCCTGCGTCTTTAAACTTGATGAAAATTCTCGACACACCATTTACTGCTACTCCATATAATTCTTCGGTCGGTATTCCATATACCTCACTGATGATGGCATGCAGTAACACGTGCATGGTTGTTCCTGTAAGCGTGCCACGCACCAATTCCACACAAACAGTGCTCACCCGGCGTCCAATGCGATCCGCCATGTTGTATGCACAAAACAGGAAAACTGCGCAGTAAACCAGTTGTATCAGGAGCTACTGCGCAGCCTGTCCGCACGGCACAATAGCGATGCGAACAATGATTGCGAGAATATTAGGGAACAGAATCAAGAGGGTAATAGGCAAGGTAATTGATAGGGGGCAATATGGGGTGCCAGGAAGGTCGATGTATGAAGGGCATGGCATGATTCGAGAATTTATAGAGAAACAGGGGGAGTTGGGTGATGGAGGTGTATTGGCGTTAGATTGGAAGGCTGCTTATGATAGTGTAGAAAGGGAAGGGTTATGGAGGTTTATGCGTTGGCAAGGTTTTGGGGAAGAAATAATATCTTGGGCAAAATTATTGTATCAGGGGGCATCGATGAGGGTGCAGGTTAATGGGAGGCTAGGAGTTAAAATACAGATGCGACGGGGACTGCGCCAAGGCTGCCCACTATCACAAATATTGTTTGCGTGTAAACAGGATCCATTTTATAGGGCCATTCGGAGGTGTGTTGCGGGAGGTGGGGAGGGTACTGACCGGGGGGAGGGGGGGGGCTGGTATCGTAGGTTATGTGGATGACACGACTGTTTTGGTGAGAGGTAATGGGGATTTGCTTAGGGTGGGTAAGGTGGTGGATGTGTTTGGGGAGGCTTCAGGTATGAAAATTAATGTTGAGAAGACTAAGTTTCTAGACTTAAGAGATAGTACAAATGGGGATGAGGTGGTAGGGGGTGGGTGGAAGGTGGTGGATCAACTAATGATTATTTTTTTTATTATCACACTGGCCGATTCCCACCAAGGCAGGGTGGCCCGAAAAAGAAAAACTTTCACCATCATTCACTCCATCACTGTCTTGCCAGAAGGGTGCTTTACACTACAGTTTTTAAACTGCAACATTAACACCCCTCCTTCAGAGTGCAGGCACTGTACTTCCCATCTCCAGGACTCAAGTCCGGCCTGCCAGTTTCCCTGAATCCCTTCATAAATGTTACTTTGCTCACACTCCAACAGCACGTCAAGTATTAAAAACCATTTGTCTCCATTCACTCCTATCAAACACGCTCACGCATGCCTGCTGGAAGTCCAAGCCCCTCGCACACAAAACCTCCTTTACCCCCTCCCTCCAACCCTTCCTAGGCCGACCCCTACCCCGCCTTCCTTCCACTACAGACTGATACACTCTTGAAGTCATTCTGTTTCGCTCCATTCTCTCTACATGTCCGAACCACCTCAACAACCCTTCCTCAGCCCTCTGGACAACAGTTTTGGTAATCCCGCACCTCCTCCTAACTTCCAAACTACGAATTCTCTGCATTATATTCACACCACACATTGCCCTCAGACACGACATCTCCACTGCCTCCAGCCTTCTCCTCGCTGCAACATTCATCACCCACGCCTCACACCCATACAAGAGCGTTGGTAAAACTATACTCTCATACATTCCCCTCTTTGCCTCCAAGGACAAAGTTCTTTGTCTCCACAGACTCCTAAGTGCACCACTCACTCTTTTTCCCTCATCAATTCTATGATTCACCTCATCTTTCATAGACCCATCCGCTGACACGTCCACTCCCAAATATCTGAATACGTTCACCTCCTCCATACTCTCTCCCTCCAATCTGATATTCAATCTTTCA
Source organism: Cherax quadricarinatus (assembly GCF_038502225.1). NCBI lineage: Eukaryota > Metazoa > Arthropoda > Malacostraca > Decapoda > Parastacidae > Cherax > Cherax quadricarinatus. Next base: position 33,711 of record NW_027196737.1, on the reverse strand, counting down.
TCACCTAATCTTTTTGTTATCCTCATAACCTTACTCTTTCCTGTATTCACCTTTAATTTTCTTCTTTTGCACACCCTACCAAATTCATCCACCAATCTCTGCAACTTCTCTTCAGAATCTCCCAAGAGCACAGTGTCATCAGCAAAGAGCAGCTGTGACAACTCCCACTTTGTGTGTGATTCTTTATCTTTTAACTCCACGCCTCTTGCCAAGACCCTCGCATTTACTTCTCTTACAACCCCATCTATAAATATATTAAACAACCACGGTGACATCACACATCCTTGTCTAAGGCCTACTTTTACTGGGAAAAAATTTCCCTCTTTCCTACATACTCTAACTTGAGCCTCACTATCCTCGTAAAAACTCTTCACTGCTTTCAGTAACCTACCTCCTACACCATACACTTGCAACATCTGCCACATTGCCCCCCTATCCACCCTGTCATACGCCTTTTCCAAATCCATAAATGCCACAAAGACCTCTTTAGCCTTATCTAAATACTGTTCACTTATATGTTTCACTGTAAACACCTGGTCCACACACCCCCTACCTTTCCTAAAGCCTCCTTGTTCATCTGCTATCCTATTCTCCGTCTTACTCTTAATTCTTTCAATTATAACTCTACCATACACTTTACCAGGTACACTCAACAGACTTATCCCCCTATAATTTTTGCACTCTCTTTTGTCCCCTTTGCCTTTATACAAAGGAACTATGCATGCTCTCTGCCAATCCCTAGGTACCTTACCCTCTTCCATACATTTATTAAATAATTGCACCAACCACTCCAAAACTATATCCCCACCTGCTTTTAACATTTCTATCTTTATCCCATCAATCCCGGCTGCCTTACCCCCTTTCATTTTACCTACTGCCTCACGAACTTCCCCCACACTCACAACTGGCTCTTCCTCACTCCTACAAGATGTTATTCCTCCTTGCCCTATACACGAAATCACAGCTTCCCTATCTTCATCAACATTTAACAATTCCTCAAAATATTCCCTCCATCTTCCCAATACCTCTAACTCTCCATTTAATAACTCTCCTCTCCTATTTTTAACTGACAAATCCATTTGTTCTCTAGGCTTTCTTAACTTGTTAATCTCACTCCAAAACTTTTTCTTATTTTCAACAAAATTTGTTGATAACATCTCACCCACTCTCTCATTTGCTCTCTTTTTACATTGCTTCACCACTCTCTTAACTTCTCTCTTTTTCTCCATATACTCTTCCCTCCTTGCATCACTTCTACTTTGTAAAAACTTCTCATATGCTAACTTTTTCTCCCTTACTACTCTCTTTACATCATCATTCCACCAATCGCTCCTCTTCCCTCCTGCACCCACTTTCCTGTAACCACAAACTTCTGCTGAACACTCTAACACTACATTTTTAAACCTACCCCATACCTCTTCGACCCCATTGCCTATGCTCTCATTAGCCCATCTATCCTCCAATAGCTGTTTATATCTTACCCTAACTGCCTCCTCTTTTAGTTTATAAACCTTCACCTCTCTCTTCCCTGATGCTTCTATTCTCCTTGTATCCCATCTACCTTTTACTCTCAGTGTAGCTACAACTAGAAAGTGATCTGATATATCTGTGGCCCCTCTATAAACATGTACATCCTGAAGTCTACTCAACAGTCTTTTATCTACCAATACATAATCCAACAAACTACTGTCATTTCGCCCTACATCATATCGTGTATACTTATTTATCCTCTTTTTCTTAAAATATGTATTACCTATAACTAAACCCCTTTCTATACAAAGTTCAATCAAGGGGCTCCCATTATCATTTACACCTGGCACCCCAAACTTACCTACCACACCCTCTCTAAAAGTTTCTCCTACTTTAGCATTCAAGTCCCCTACCACAATTACTCTCTCACTTGGTTCAAAGGCTCCTATACATTCACTTAACATCTCCCAAAATCTCTCTCTCTCCTCTGCATTCCTCTCTTCTCCAGGTGCATACACGCTTATTATGACCCACTTCTCGCATCCAACCTTTACTTTAATCCACATAATTCTTGAATTTACACATTCATATTCTCTTTTCTCCTTCCATAACTGATCATTTAACATTACTGCTACCCCTTCCTTTGCTCTAACTCTCTCAGATACTCCAGATTTAATCCCATTTATTTCCTCCCACTGAAACTCTCCTACCCCCTTCAGCTTTGTTTCGCTTAGGGCCAGGACATCCAACTTCTTTTCATTCATAACATCAGCAATCATCTGTTTCTTGTCATCCGCACTACATCCACGCACATTTAAGCAACCCAGTTTTATAAAGTTTTTCTTCTTCTCTTTTTTAGTAATTGTATACAGGAGAAGGGGTTACTAGCCCATTGCTCCCGGCATTTTAGTCGCCTCATACGACACGCATGGCTTACGGAGGAAAGATTCTTTTCCACTTCCCCATGGACAATAGAAGAAATAAAAAAGAACAAGAGCTATTTAGAAAAAGGAGAAAAACCTAGATGTATGTATATATATATATGCATGTGCGTGTCTGTGAAGTGTGACCAAAGTGTAAGTAGGAGTAGCAAGATATCCCTGTTATCTTAGCGTTTTTATGAGACAGAAAAAGAAAACCAGCAATCCTACCATCATGCAAAACAGTTACAGGTTTTTGTTTCACAGTCATCTGGCAGGACGGTAGTACTTCCCTGGGTGGTTGCTGTCTACCAACCTACTACCTACTAATGATATGTGGGATAATTTATGTGAGAAATACACGGGTGGCTCAAGAGGTGAATTCGGTGAGAATAGTGGATGGAGTATTGAAAAGACTTGGTGGTTTGAGGGCGGCGTAACTAACGCTGCATCAAAGAGTAATAGTGACGAATGTGCTATTGTACAGCAAGATATGGCATGTCGTTGTCATGTACCTGCTGATGAGACGTGAGGTGAAACGTTTACAACATGGGGTTTTTAGGTTTATATGGGGATCGGGCTGCGAATGGTTAAGTAGAGCGGTGTTAACACTTCCGGTCAGTCGAGGAGGGCTGGGACTTTTACCTCTGGAAAAAAGGATGATGAGCGTGTACCTAAAACGAAGTTATATAAGGGAGGGGTGCGGGAGGGGAGGTGGACTTGTGCGAGTACGTAAGGATATGCAACGGTGGTGGGGGGTAGGGATTTAATAGTTGGTGAGGCCATGTTGAGGTTATTAATGACAGTGAGGGATCCGTCGTGTGTTAAATTGCGGGTCCTCGAAGGAGTGGAAGGTAGGTCAGTAGTGGCTGCTGTTGAAGGGGCATACCCTATGTATGCGTGGAACGAAATATGGACGCGTCTAAAACAATTACATGTAAAACCGGGTGTTCGGGAGGTAATGTTTAGATTTTTACATGGGATTTTGCCGTCTGGGGTTGTCCTATTCAATAGGAGGATAAGGGAGGGAGGGGAATGTAGAGCGTGTGGAAGCATGGAGACAATTTTGCATGCGGTATATTTTTGTGACTGTATAGAAGTTGTGCGGGTCTGGTTAGGAAAGGTGTTCAGGTTAGTGGGTGGGGGAGGGTTGCAGGTGTTGCGGGCTTTAAGTTTGGATATAGGTGGGGTGAGTAAGATGGTGGAGAATGTAGTGGCGTATTTGGTCATGGATTTTATATATACGTCATGGGCCATGAGGGAGGTGGGCGTGGATGAGAGGATAAAGGTGTTAGCTGCGACATTTTACAGAACTAAGTGTCGTAATAGGGAAATTTATGGAGGGAGTTGGGAGACTGCTTTTACTGAGGGCTATCGGAGTTTTAGGTTGGGGGATTTATGGGATTTACGTGCAATGTAAGGGGTCGCGGCGGGCTGGCTTCCCGATGAGGACAGTGTGAAAGGGTTTAGTGTGGAAGAGAATGAATATAGTACTGAGACATAAGTGCCTTTGACTGTATGATGAGCGGGTTGTGTGTTGTGAACGATACAAGTTCTTCAATTTAATTATTAACAAAGGACGACAGACGTCGTAATGTGATGGAATATTATATATCTGCAACGAAATTATTGGTATGTGTGTAATGAAATGACAAAATGGGTGCACTGTGTGAATGTGAAATATATATATACACATGAAGTATTGCGTGTGGTAGGAAGGCTTCAGTATTTATCGACGTGTGAAGGTCATGCACTGTTATGTTTTGTGCTAACAGACTTACATCTTAGTAGTGGTTTTAATGATATGGGTGAAATATTTTTAGAAAGCTTGACTTATCCTGTTTTCTTAATACATATTGTTTTTTCATGGGAGCTCTATAGAGCCAGTAGGTTTAGGTTACCATTGAGTTGATATATATCATAGGGTAATTGATGGATGACATAGGATTAGGTTTGTGTAGTTTGACTGGTTGTGTTGTAAAGTGTATGTAACATATGTATATATTTATACCTTCCTGGAGAAGGTGATATGTTTGGGTGTCTAGTAGATATACGTTGTACATGAATCATGTAGAATTGAATTTTATATTATCTCAATACATTGAGTGATACTGAACGTATCATGTTGATAAATATGGAATAATGAAAGTATTTCATACAATATACAGTTACATATAAAGATTGTTACGTGTCAGGTGGATTGACATGCAAGAAGGGGGGGGGGGTAGTGTTTTCAGAATGTAAGGTGTACATTCCGTGGCAGGATGTACAATGTAAGGTGTACATTCCGTGGCAGGATGTACAATGTAAGGTGTACATTCCGTGGCAGGATGTACAATGTAAGGTGTACATTCCGTGGCAGGATGTACAATGTAAGGTGTACATTCCGTGGCAGGATGTACAATGTAAGGTGTACATTCCGTGGCAGGATGTACAATGTAAGGTGTACATTCTGTGGCAGGATGTACAATGTAAGGTGTACATTCCGTGGCAGGATGTACAATGTAAGGTGTACATTCCGTGGCAGGATGTACAATGTAAGGTGTACATTCTGTGGCAGGATGTACAATGTAAGGTGTACATTCCGTGGCAGGATGTACAATGTAAGGTGTACATTCCGTGGCAGGATGTACAATCAGGAATTAGATGTACTTGCCAAGGAGTCTTTAGGTTAGATTTAGTGTTCCAGACATAATGTCATTACTTCAAGGATTGGAGCGGTCATTGTTTACTGTACAGATTTGTCTTTCAGATGTAATAAGTTTAATTGGAAAGTACATGTAATATGCAGAATTTTTCATCACTGTTTTCACTTTGTAATTTGTCGTTTATTTTTATGTACTATGTATGTCTTTTCAATAAAATATAAAAAAAAAAAAAAAAAAAAAAAAAAAAAAAAATGGATGACAATAAATGTTTGCGAGAGTGTTGGATGAGTGATGCGTGAGTGAATAATATGTGGACCACGGGTGCTAGCACCTGTGGAGCTGGCCAGTTTTTTGTGTGACATGGACTATACACTTATTATACATATTGTGTGTGGTAATATTGATTTACGGTAATGACATTGTAATTTGGAGTTTTGCTATAATAATTGCAAGTATTTGCTCCAACTTGTTTTCTAGGTGCCTTGCACTGCATAGTGTTGATGCTGTGATCATGCACGGTGTCCAGAGATATGCTGTGATATGTTTGTATTATTGCATTATTGTTCGTCACTGGTGTTCTGCAATTTTCAGTTTTGTTTTGAGAGTAAAGAGTTTAATGTACGTCAGATAGTGTAAATAAAGTTGGGTAACAGTGTTATAGGTCTTTGTGGTTAGGTGTGTGCTAGGCACAGTCTTCATGTGTTACTTATGTCATGGTTATATTTTATGTTGTATTGTACTGTTGTCAATAGCACTATGTAATGTCCATATAACCTGTATAGAGCTTGATTGTCATAGTTGAAGCTGTCGTATTGTTTTTAACACTGGAATTGCATGTTTAAATGTGTAGAGGCTTACATGTGTTGGATTTTTGAGACTAAGTTTATACCTATGGCTTTGTAGTAATTTTGTATGTCTTTGTGACTTTTCTATATCACCATTGTTGTGTAATACATATTGTTATGTAACTGAACCATTAGGACAATTACATAAATAATGTTTTGATCATTGCTGTGTGACATTAGATTAGGTAACATTCATTGTTTATAGTATGTTAGGTTGTAAATTTTTTTTTTTATATTTTATTTAAAACCAATACAGTTTAACATAAAAATAAAGAAACAGTTTGGAACCTAATCAAATTAACTGACAAACGGATTGTACCTACATGCTGGCAAGATATTACAACAAAAACTTACATCAAGAACATAACTAAAAACAAAATTACGTGTCAAAGGGTCATGAATTGACATATATACAAAACCTTGCATATATATAAATTGTACATATAAATGACATCTGACAAAGGTTCAATACACTTGAACATAAAATATACAAAGAAGTTATATCAGTTAAATCCCATCCTTCACATTAATCAAAAAACCAAAACCTAACATCATAATCTGACTAGATAATCTACATACTTATCCCTAACAATACAGCTGAACATATCCCAACATACAAATAAACAGAAAAAGAATACAGCTTAGAACACAATAACAAGCTCTATACTGTTACAATACACCCATATACAAATTTCAGACAAATGGACTACGTCACTAAACTGTCTAGATATGTCTGTATACCATACAGACTAAAACTTAACATCAAGAACTTGCATGAACACCAAACCGGTATCAGGGTACAGACCATAATTATAAACTTTAAAAAGAATCAATCATGCATATATAAAGTATTACATAACGTCTGACCCATGACAAAGGCTCAATACAATAGAAAGAGATATATATTTATATATATACAGATACACACCCACACACCCACACCCACATCCACACACACACACACACACGTACACACAAAATTTTTCACAAAATCACATTAATCAGATGCACTGTATGCACAATGCAAAACAGGATATAAGTATATCTCATCGTGCAAAAACCCAGCACGTAACATAAATACAAACTAAAACACACTTCATGTCGCAAATAACTTATTTCTCAAGAATCATGTTATACAAGACTGATACACATCATAATTATACATAAAAAATCTTCTATATTATACCTACATTCTGAAAAGTGTTATATCTACCATAACGAGACCTTGAGCTCTACATCCACACTTGGCTGCCATAAAGTCCCAATGAAAACCAGGAAACCATTCCAAACCCACATTCACAACACTCTCACGACCCCCCCCCCAGGGAGGCGAGCCCGCTGTTGCCCCCTGACTCCCTCCAACCTATGAAAACCCCTTCACTCACTCATATCCAATCACAGATTTACGAGAATCCCTAACGTTAGTATTCTATACCCCTCTGAGAAAGCCTGATCCCACCTCCTCCCATACAAATCTCTGTTACGACACCTCGTACTATAGAACGTTACCGCAAGAACCTTTCTTCTCTCCTCACTATCCCCTCCCCCCCTCATCACCCACGACATATATATATAATCTACCATGATATAATCTGAAGCTCATACGACACCCTCGTCTAACCCACCCATATCTAGACTTAGAGCACGCAAAACCGACACCCCACGGCCCCCCACCCTCTGTACCAACCTACTTAACCAGCACCTAACCTCCTCTAGCCCTTCACAAAAGTAAACTACATGGAACGCTGTCTCATCCCCTCCACAGATACCACACCCCCCACCATCTACAACCTGTCTGTTTCGTAGTATCTCACCAGACGGAAGGATCCCATGCAGAAAACGAAACATCACCTCACGCGCCCGAGGTTTTAACTTCAATTTACTAAATCTAAACCAAATACTCTTCCACGCATACATGGGGAACAAACCCTCAACTGGGACAACGCACCTACCTACAAGTAACCTACACAAAACCCTTATACGAACCTTTCTCAGTTCCCTAACCAACATGACAGCCCTCAAAACTATTTCACATTCCCTCAACTCCATTCCTCGATACCACATACCCAGCCTGTCATGTATCCTTCCCAAACGCCCCGCGTTCACACCCTCACGCAACACTTCCCATTTAATAAACACACATTTAGTCCTCCGTCTCAAATCCAACAACCCCAACCCACCCTGACTTACAGGTAACATTACAACCTCCCTCCGTAACCAATCACAACGTGAACCGCATAAAAATTTGTACACCCGTCTTAGTATCCCCGCAATCGCTGTCCCTGTAATTGGGAACACAGCTGCAACATACCAAACCTTACTATACAATAAAATGTTCACGACTATCACTCGCTGTATCAGAGTTAGGTGCTGGGGTCTCAGAACACCTAGACGCCCCACGATCCTTTCCAATAACCTATCCGAGTTTTCCTCCCGCGCCGCAACCATGTCATCCCTATAAATAATACCACAAATCTTTAAAGACATCGCCCATTCTTTAACAACATTACATCTCCCTCCCACACCCCCCACCCAAGAACCCAACCCCATGCACCTTGACTTCGCACTATTTACCTGCATACCCGTGGCACTTCCAAATAATTGCACCACCTCGTCCAACACTCTCATTGACATCCCTGCACGAATGAGAACAGTGGTGTCGTCAACATATCCAATTAACCCCGGCCAGGCCCTTCCACCCCCCACACTTCCCTCACATGGCGTACATAAGCTACGGTCAACCATTCTATAAAAGGGGTCCTGGAAACACGCAAACAATATTTGGGACATGGGGCATCCCTGTCTAAGGCCTCTTCCCATTGAAATTTCCCTCCCCATACACCCATTAATCTGTATCCTCATTTTCGCCCCCTTGTACAACGTATTTACCCACTCGACTATTTCCTCCCCAAAACCCTGTCTCCTAAGTATAACCTGCAAAGCTCCCCTTTCCACTCTATCATATGCTCCCTGCCAGTCTAGAGCCAACAAAGCCGCCCCTCCACCCCCACCCTTAGCTTCCACAAAACTTCTCAGTATCCCATGTCCTTCAATCATCGACCTTCCCGGCAACCCGAACTGAGATTTTGACACCACCCTCTCCACTACACATTTGAACCTATTACCTAAAATTTTTGCAAACACCTTATAGTCTGCACACATCAGTGATATGGCTCGGTACTCCCGAAGGGTGGGCTGCCCCTTGACCTTCGGGACCAACACTACTACTGCTGTTTCCTGCTTCTCCCCCAACTTACCCTTCTCCTTCATACTATTAAATAACCTAACTATAAATTCCTTTATCAACGCCCAATGTTGTAAATAAAATTCTACCGGGAGACCATCAATACCGGGAGCTTTCCCCTTCCTCATTCCCCTTAACGCATTCTCTATTTCCTCTGCCGTAATCGTCCCACCTAAAGCCTTTCGATCACTATTTCCTAAATTACACGTCACATACGTACACACCTTGTCCAATGCCCCGTCACCCCCCCCCCCCACTGTTCCAGTACTTCTCGTACCAAGCCTCCACATACGCACACATCCCCTTCGTGGTTCTTATCTCCTGCCCTACTCTATAATTCCCAACCATCTCCGTTACCTCTAAACATGGGAGAGCTGTCACCGCCTGCCTTTGCTTTTGATGCCGCAAAACACACGCTGACGGCGTGTCGCCCCAAAGCACTTCTTCCACCCCTGCCTGCATCCTTACAGCTTGAAACCTTTCAATTTGCAACACCCTCAACCTCCCCTTTAGTTCAGCTATTTCATCCATAGGAAAATTATTCCCACCCACCCCCCTCCCATAGCAACCTCTTAACCTATCCTCTAAATAGTTAGCAAGTCCATATTTTAAATTATTAATACGTTTTCCTTCTCTCACATAAAACTTTCTAATCCTTCCCTTTGCGTCACTATCCCACCATGTCACAATGTCATCCACTCCCTGTTCTTCCACACTAAGCTCCCTCCATAGGACTGAAAACCCCTCCAACCCCTCCTCATCACCTAACACACTTATATTTAATTTCCAATAACTTCTATATATGTCCGCGAGCGTCCCTCACCCAACCTCCACCACCACTGCCCTATGATCTGACATTGTAGCCTCAACAGTACTGAAAGATTTCACGTCCACTCCCTGAGAAAGGTACACTCTATCTAGTCTCGCAGCATATCCACTCCTAACAAACGTATATTCAGTCTCCCACACCGCTCCCCCAAAGGCATCACGTAACCTAACATCCCTTAATAAATCCCTAAGAGCCACAGACATATATCCAGCCCCTTTTGGGACCACATCAGCCACCCTGATTACACTATTCCAGTCCCCACCAACTATCGCCACCTCTGGCAGTGCACTTAAGAAAAACACAAGATCCTCACAGATAAAATCATTCTTTACTTTTATGTTATTTTCTGCCTGCGCATACACACTCACAAAAGACACACGCTTACCCATCCACCACCCATCCACACGCAACACCCTCCCTCCCCCTCCTCCCTCGCTTCTCTGCAAAACAAACGGTCTCGTCTCCCTTATTAAAATTCCCACACCACCTTTTAGACGGGGAGATGGCAGGGTAACTACTCGAAATCCTGCCACCTCCAACACCCTACCCTCTTTGAAATTGTGCTCCTGCAGGAACACAACACCCACTCTAGATTTATTCAGAAAATTACGAAACCAATCTCTCTTCATACCGCTACATAACCCATTAACATTTACAGACATACACCTAAGGCCTATTAAAGTTTCCACCCCTGCTTCCTCTCATCACTCTTTACAACTCCAGAGCTTGAATTTACGTTCAACACCTTCAGAGTGCTCTCTTTCCCTCCCCCCTTCTTCCGGTGCCTCCTATCATGGCTACCACCACCTACACCACTACCTTCACACTTCACCTCAGTCTGTTTCCCAGGCCTTTGTGCAGGCGTAAGGACGTCATCAGAATCTGATGTAGCCGCCCTCTTTCTCGTGACAGTCATGTTACACATATCTTGATCAGATGTTACCTCTCGATGAACCTCCACCTCCACCTGAGAATGGTGTAATGAGTCAATGGACGACTCCAAACCACCATCACGTCCCAAATTATCATGTCTCAGACTTTCTGGAAGCGACGATTCTCCAATGACACCAAGCTCAGATGTAACGTCCCTCTCTGGTGGTGACAACGTCTTCAACACCTCCACCAATTCCTCCTCAATCTCAAGAACCTTCTCTTGTACTTGCTGCTCCTCCTTATCCACAGGAGACGACACCTGATCAGGCAGTTGGGGGCGGGACTCCAACTCACCACCAGTCCTGTGTGCCCGATCCACTATCTCGCTCCACAAAACACCACGCCCTCCATCCGATGTTTGTTCCTCACCTGCCACCTTTGAAGCAGGGGCTGCGACGTCCACCACAGGTCCAGGCACATGTCTTCGCTTGTCACAGGTCGCCGCTATGTGATCATACTCACCACATAGGCGGCACGTACGTCGTTGTCCTGGGTACATTACCATTACCTGCGTCCTGAAATCTTGTAGGTACACATAGGATGGTATTGGGTGCCTCAAAGTCATTTTGAGGTTGAAAGAACCCTCTGGAAAACCAGCATAGGCTCCTGCCGCCCACGTACCATGTTGAGCATAATGCACCGTCCCATACTTCTCAAAAACTTTCCTTATATCCGCCTCGTCCGCCTCAAAGGGAACGTTGCGTAACTTGATCCACGTATAATACCGTGAAACATCTATCATTCTTACAGTGACAGCTGGTGTGACGTTAAGACTCACGTCCTGAAACCTGGTGACTAACGATTCATAAACCGTTGCTGATAGCAGTTTGACGAAAATTCGTTGTCCTCCGTTCAATGCTACACCATACAAGTCACTATCTTGTACTCCATAAGTCTCCCGTATGATCTTTGGCAATAAGACTTGCGCAGAACTGGTCGTTATCGTTCCTTTAAGTAGCTCGATGCCTACAGTATTTATCCTTCGTCTCAGACTAACCGCCATCTTGACGATCACAGTGCACCTAAGTTGTTAGCCGAGGTGTGACAGCACCACTTCACACCACTGCAGCCAGGTAACTGTTGTAAATAGTGGAGTGGTTGGATAACCACGGGGGGGGGGGGCGGGGTAATATGTCTGTATAATATGTTCAGTGCAATGAATTTTTTTTTTATATTTTATTTATAACCAATACAGTATACATAAAAATAAAAATAAAAGGAAACAGTATGGAACTCAATCCTGAAGGTTCGGCCATTGACATAAACCCAACACAAAATAAACTAACACAAATGGATTGCACCTATATTCTTGCAAGATATAGCTGTATAACATACAACAATAACTTACGGCAAGAACATAGCTACAAATAACCACAGTAACAGGGTCATGAACTAACATATATAAACATTCAATGACTCAAAACCTAACTTACATATAAATTTTACATAACATGACATATGACAAAGACTCATTACAATTGAAAATAATATATACAAGAAAATGTAACAATTACTTCCAGCCTTCTCATTAATCAATAAACCAAAACCTAACATCATAATCCTACTAGAACATCTACATACTTATCCCTAACATTACAGCTTTACATATACCAAAATACAAATAAACATACAAAGAAAACAGCTTAGATCTCAAAACCGACTCATTACAGTTACAATAAACCCGTATACAACAATCTCAGACACAAAAGGAATGCGTCTATAAACTGGCTAGATATATCTGTATACCATACAGCCAAAACTTACGTTAAGAACATAGCCATGAAAAACCTATATCAGGGTACTGACAGTCTATAAGTACATCTTAACATACAAAAACCTAGAACATAACATAACCTAAAGAAAAAAAACCCCTTCATATGGCAAAGAACAATACCGTTGTATAATACTATACAAAGTACATTGAAATGACAATTAAAACAAAGTATCTAAAAGGGAACATACAACAAGCATGTTGAATACCAATAAACCTACACATCACATACACCACAGTATTATCTTTGTATAACACATTTGAGGACAAAAAGAAAAACCAAACATACTTAGATGATGCCTTGTGTCACCTCAAACCTTCAAACACACAAATACTGTGAGATGTACCCTCTCACACATACACACAATGTATTGCAACAACACTATTATATATTATATATTATATATTATATATTATATATTATATTCAATACCTTCTGAAAAACAATGTGAAAAACATATCTTACACAACAACCCCGACCAAACTCACATCACAAAAGAAGCTTATTTATTATATTACCAAACATACCACACACGCTAACATCTAGACACATTTCCATACTCAAGAAAACTAGCCCGCCGCAACCCCTTACTTTACACTTAAATCTCTTAAATCCTTCAACCTGAATCTACGATAACCTTCAGTAAATGCTGTCTCCCATCTTCCCCCATAAAGATCCCTATTGCGGCACTTTGTTCTATACATCGTGGCCCCTAACACTCTTATCCTTTCCCCGACTCCCACCTCCCTCATTGCCCAAGATATATAAATAAAATCAGTGACCACATACGCAACCGCATTCACCACCTGCTGACTCCACCCACCTATATCTAAACTTAACACCCGCAACACCTGTAACCCTTCCCCGCCCACTAACCTAACTACCCTACTTAGCCAGACCCTCACATCTTCTAAACAAGTACAAAAGTACACAGCGTGAAATATGGTTTCCGGACATCCACACGCTTTGCACTCCCCACCCTCCCTTAATCTCCTATTAAATAACACAACCCCAGACGGCAAGATCCCATGTAAAAACCTAAACATAACCTCCCTGACACTTGGCTTTACACGTAGTTGTTGAAGACATTTCCATACAGAACCCCATGTATACATAGGGTATGCCCCTTCAACTGCCGCCACCACAGACCCACCCCCCACCCTCTCAAGAACCTTCAATTTAAGCTGTTTCGGATCCCTTACCGTCAGTAAAACTCGCAACATAGCCTCCCCAAACATTAAATCCCTACCCCTCCACCACCGTTGCATATCCATGCGCAGTCTTTCAAGGCCCCCCCCCGCTCACCCCCTCCCTCACAAACTCCCTTTTCAGAAACACACTCAACATACGTTTCTCAAGAGGTATAAGCCCCAGCCCCCCCTGGCTAACGGGAAGCGACACCACCCCTCTACTTAGCCAGTCACAACCCGATCCCCATATAAATCTGAATACCCGCAGTTGCAACCGTTGCACCTCACACCGTCGTAACGGATATATTGCCACCACGTGCCATAACTTGCTATACTACAGGACATTCGTGACTATAACCCTTTGATGCAACGTTAATTGCTCTGCCCTCAAACCTCCCAATCTTTTCAAAACTCCATCCACGGTGCGCCTCGAATTTGCCTCTTGTGCATCCCTATCATTCCGCATGTACACTATCCCACATATCAACAACTGATCTACCACACGCCACCCACCCTCAACAGTCTCACCATTATGTACGCTATCCCCTAGATCCAAATACTTGGACTTTACTAAATTAATTTTCATCCCCGTAGCCTCACCAAAACCGTCTATCACCCTTCCTACCTTATGTAAATCCCTCACATCCCTCACCAAGACAGTTGTATCATCCACGTAACCCACTATACCCGCTTCCCCTTCTCGTGCAAAACCAACCCTCGCTCTCGCCATACTCCACCTAACTGCCCTATAAAAGGGTTCCTGAAGACATGCAAACAAAATTTGCGACAGAGGACATCCCTGTCGCAAACCCCTTCCCATCTGTATGCTATCACCTAGTCGTCCATTAACCTGAATTCTCATAACTGCACCCAGATACAAAGTTTTTGCCCAAGAAACAATTTTCCTCCCGAAACCCAACCAACGCATAAAACTCCATAATGCATCCCTTTCTACGCTATCATAAGCAGCTCTCCAATCCAGAGCCAAAACACCCCCTCCCCCGTCCCCCCTATGCTCTATAAAACTCCTAATAACTCCATGCCCTTCATACATTGATCTACCCGGTATGCCATATTGTCCTCTATCAATTACTTTACCTAAAACCTGTTTGATTCTGTTCCCTAATACCCTTGCAAATAACTTATAATCACCGCACATAAGCGATATTGCACGGTAATCTTCTACCGTGGTCTGTCCACCCTTTGGCACTAATACAACAACAGCAGTCCTTTGCTGCTCATCCATTGCCCCATCTTCCTTCATTACATTGAACAATCTGACTAAAAATCTCCTCAATACTTCCCAATTCTTAACATAAAAATCATTAGGCAACCCGTCTACACCCGGTGCCTTACCTAAACTTGCACCTGCTATAGCTTGCCAAATTTCCCCTTCCGTAATCTGTCCTTCCAAAGTCTCCCTATCTCTACCATCAAGCTCGCATTGCACATAACCACCCATTTCCCTTAAAGCATCATCTCGTATACCCACATGTTGTGCATATGACCTAAACCATGCATCAATATATCCACTCATACCTTCAGTCGACATCAATACCTGCCCTTCCCTATACCCTCCCATCCCCACATGAACAGTTAATCCCATCATCTCCGTCGCCGCTCTCCTCTTACGCTGTCCTCTCAATACACACGTCGATGGCCTATCACCCCATAACACCTCCTCCAACCCCGCCAAAACGCGTGCACCATCAAATCTTTCATTTTGCTAATCCCTAATGCTCTCCTTTAATCCCTCAATATCTCCCACCGGGTAACTAACCCTCCCACGTTCGTAGCAAGCCCTCAACTGCCCCTCAAGATAAAATTGAAACCCATACTTTAACCTATTATATTCCCTCCCATTACGTACATAAAAATCCTTAATACCTGATTTCGCCACCGAGTCCCACCATCTAACCAGATCACCATTCCCAGGCGCTTCTGCCTCCAACCCCTCCCAAAACTGTTTAAATGACTGTCTATATTCTTCTTCATGCAGCAACTTTACATTTAACTTCCAATACCCCCTACCCCTTCGTGGCAACCCCTCCCAACCCAAATCCACCATAACACCCCTATGATCAGAAAATACCACATCCAACACCCTCACCCTATGTATTACTACCCTTCTGGGGACGTACAAACGATCGAGCCTAGCAGCATACCCACGCCTAATAAATGTATGCTCTACCTCCCCCCCTCCACAGATATCGATTAAACCCACCCCTGATAACAATTCTCCCAATGTTCCCATACAATGCCCCGCCCCCCTCGGTTCCACATCCTTACGCCTTATCACACAGTTCCAATCACCTCCTATCACGGCTACCCCTGGCAATCCACGCAAGTAGTAAACCAACATGTCCCTCACAAATTTATTCTTAACGCGTACGTCTCCATCTGCCGGTCCATACACACACACCAACGTCATCTGTACCTGACCCCATAATCCATCCACACGTATCACCCTCCCCTCCCCCCCTTCACAATGCCTGACAACCAACGGGCTAGTTTCCTTTACCAATATAGCCACACCGCCTTTCAATCTGACCGCATGTTCAACATACACCTTATATCCCTCCACCTTCAACTCATAACCATGTCTATAATTATGCTCCTGCAAGAACACAACGTCAACACCATGACGCTCCAAAAACTCCCTAAACCACTCACACTTTCTCTGCGACCTCAAACCATTGATGTTCAATGTCAAGCACTTAAAACCGACAAAGGTGGTTTCCCTCTTGACACAACTTTTTTGTCACCTGATCGCCTCATTGCACTCTTATCCCTCCCCCCCCCCCTTTTTGTGCACTCTTACTCGATCCCTGTCCCTGAGTGTCTTTTGAACCCCTCTGCGTGACATCCGCCCATGTTTTCTTCCCTGAACGTTGTGCGGGCGTAAGCACTTCATCTGAATCATAAAGCACTGCTGCGTGCTTTCGCGTCGTACCGTCGACCTGCATCTCGTCATCAAGCTCATCACCACGATGAACCTCAACCTCCACCGTATTCACCGACAAGACAGCCTTGTCACACACCTTAGGACGAACTACCTTCGCCCCTCCGTCCTCCATAATAGTCCCAAGATCCAGGATCGTGCCTTCTTCCTGATACGGCCCCGTGCCCGAAATATCCACAAGCGTCGTCCTTGCTATCATTCACTTCCGCGATGATCTCCTCCAATGCCTGAACCACGTCCAAGGAAGGGGAGTCCCCCCCACTCGTAGCACCTGCCATCTTCTCTGCCTTCTCAACCTCCTCACTCCATGACGCACTCTGCGGAGTCAGTGTCGAAAAAGGCTGTTCTTGCTCCACTCTCCTCACCTCTACGTTTCTTCGTTGTTGCAGGTCGTTGTCTCCACGTCCTCTACCACATTGCGCTGCCAGGTGTTCATACGACCCACAGAAACGACAAGTGCGTCGTTGCCCTGCGTATGTCACAAATACCTGAGTACTGAATTCTTCCATCACCACATACGACGGTATAGGATGTCGTATCGTCATCTTTGCAGAGTACGTACCCTCAGGTATTCCCATATACGTACCAGCTGACCATCTTCCGGCAGTAACCGTGTGTACCGTCCCATATTTACTCATGGCAAACCTTATGTCAGATGCATCCGCCTCAAATGGCACATTCCTGATCTTCACCCAAGTGAAGTAACTTGATACATCATGCATCCTCACCGTGACAGCATGATTCACAGGTATGGCCACTTCCTGAAACTTGTTAACCACTGTCTCATACATACTCGTCGAATTGAATTTAAGAAATATCCTCTTCGTGCCATTCAAGGCAAGTCCACAAATCTCTTCAGTAGCTACGCCGTAGGTGTCTCTAATTATTGCTGGTAGAAGTAGCTCCATAGACGGCCCCGTGATAGCTCCACTGGTTAATTCAATACAGACTGTATTAACTCTCCGGCGACAAGCCTGCGCCATGTTGTGAAAATATTACTGCACCCAGTCAACACCAGGGGGTAGCAGCAGCACACGTCCTCTCTACTCAAGGGCTGAGAGACGAAATAGTGCAATGAATTGCATGGTCTGTAGTCGATTATTAAGTACCATTTCGAGGGATGTGTATATAAAAGTGTTGTTCATATCATGTAATTCTGTTGGGTAGCTCCAACATGGTTTGTGTTAAGTGATAGGATGAGGGAGCAGGGAGGGGGGGGGGTGTACCCACACGGAGTTGTAAGTCTGGTGTGTAATGTTAGCTGTAGGGAGGATTGTGTTAATTTATAGCCTTAAATGAGTTTTACTGTAGTGATACACAATACTGTCACCATCACTACTGTAGTGATACACAATACTGTCACCATCACTACTGTAGTGATACACAATACTGTCACCATCACTACTGTAGTGACACACCATACTGTCACCATCACTACTGTAGTGATGCACCATACTGTCACTATCACTACTGTAGTGATACACAATATTGTCACCATCACTGTAGTGATACACAATATTGTCACCATCACTACTGTAGTGATACACAATACTGTCACACCACTGTAGTGATACACAATACTGTCACCATCACTACTGTTGTGATACACAATACTGTCACCATCACTACTGTAGTGATACACTATACTGTCACCATCACAACTGTAGTGATACACCATACTGTCACCATCACTACTGTAGTGATGCACCATACTGTCACCATCACTACTGTAGTGATACACCATACTGTCACCATCACTACTGTAGTGATACACAATACTGTCACCATCACTACTGTAGTGATACACAATACTGTCACCATCACTACTGTAGTGATACACAATACTGTCACCATCACTACTGTAGTGATACACAATACTGTCACCATCACTACTGTAGTGATACACAATACTGTCACCATCACTACTGTAGTGATACACAATACTGTCACCATCACTACTGTAGTGATACACAATACTGTCACCATCACTACTGTAGTGATACACCATACTGTCACCATCACTACTGTAGTGATACACAATACTGTCACCATCACTACTGTAGTGACACACCATACTGTCACCATCACTACTGTAGTGATACACAATACTGTCACCATCACTACTGTAGTGATACACAATACTGTCACCATCACTACTGTAGTGATACACAATACTGTCACCATCACTACTGTAGTGATACACAATACTGTCACCATCACTACTGTAGTGATACACAATACTGTCACCATCACTACTGTAGTGATACACCATACTGTCACCATCACTACTGTAGTGATACACCATACTGTCACCATCACTACTGTAGTGATACACAATACTGTCACCATCACTACTGTAGTGACACACCATACTGTCACCATCACTACTGTAGTGATACACAATACTGTCACCATCACTACTGTAGTGATACACTATACTGTCACCATCACTACTGTAGTGATACACAATACTGTCACCATCACTACTGTAGTGATACACCATACTGTCACCATCACTACTGTAGTGATACACAATACTGTCACCATCACTACTGTAGTGATACACAATACTGTCACCATCACTACTGTAGTGATACACAATACTGTCACCATCACTACTGTAGTGATACACCATACTGTCACCATCACTACTGTAGTGATACACAATACTGTCACCATCACTACTGTAGTGATACACCATACTGTCACCATCACTACTGTAGTGACACTGTTACGGCCCCCTGCCAAACTAGCGGTTAAATAGTTAACCTGCCGGCCGGCAGTACCACTGGGTACGTCATCAAACCCAATGTGGGGACTGCTGAGCCGGCCTTAGAGCAGTAAGAGCCTGAGTGCCTCACGGTGCACATCTAAGCAGTAGGTACCTGACCACCTAAGGGTACAGTCTACTGGCTTTAGTAACAGTATGTACCTGAGCGCCTCAGGATACGCACCTAAGCAGTAGGTACCTGCACACCTAAGGGTACACGTCTACTGGCTTCAACATTAAGTACCTGAACTCCTCAGGGTACACGTCTATGCAGTAGGTACCTGACCACCGAATCGTACCTATCTACTGGCGTTAGAAGAACCGCTCACCGCAGCTCACTGAGTCTGTTGGCCTCAGTTACTTGACGGCCGCATTCAGTGAGCTTGCAGCATGGTGTTCGGCTAGCGGTGTGTCAACCGCCTTTGGAGAGGATTTACTGGACTACCGGTGATGTCTGTGAACTCACCGTCTACGTGGATCAACTGTGGGCCGGAATCATCAGATGCTGTTTGGTGGGACATTACATGAAGAAAAGGTTGGAGTGTTACACTGAACTGGGCCAGGATCGTAGTGTGACACTTAGGAACGTATGATGGAGTGGAACACTGAGATATGCACAGGACCGTAGTGGAACACTGAGATGAAAAGGGTGTCGTGGGACACTGAAGATGGCCTGGTTGTAGTGTACACTGAATAGTATCGTGTGACTGGCCTCGTGTCGTGAGAAGCAGTTGATTGTAATATATTTTAAATGTTACTTAATTTATTGTTTTAGCATAGAGATATATATATAGTGACACAGTAGTGTCAAGAGTTGTACCCTGTGTAGGGTTATGAATTATTTATTATTTTAGTAATGCTAATTATAATTTATTATAGTAACATGTACATATTATTATTATATCATAGTTCAAACACCTCTAGACCAAAGATAGTTGATTAAAGATTAATTTATTAATGAGTGTATTTATGTATCCCGAACTCTTTATTACAAAAGAAGTAAATCGTACCATCTTCTTTAAAAATTACTTTTTTGTAATAGTCACCATCACTACTGTAGTGATACACCATACTGTCACCATCACTACTGTAGTGATACACCATACTGTCACCATCACTACTGTAGTGATACACCATACTGTCACCATCACTACTGTAGTGATACACCATACTGTCACCATCACTACTGTAGTGATACACCATACTGTCACCATCACTACTGTAGTGATACACCATACTGTCACCATCACTACTGTAGTGATACACCATACTGTCACCATCACTACTGTAGTGATACACCATACTGTCACCATCACTACTGTAGTGATACACCATACTGTCACCATCACTACTGTAGTGATACACCATACTGTCACCATCACTACTGTAGTGATACACCATACTGTCACCACTACTGTAGTGATACACCATACTGTCACCATCACTACTGTAGTGATACACCATACTGTCACCATCACTACTGTAGTGATACACCATACTGTCACCATCACTACTGTAGTGATACACCATACTGTCACCATCACTACTGTAGTGATACACCATACTGTCACCATCACTACTGTAGTGATACACCATACTGTCACCATCACTACTGTAGTGTAGTGATACACCATACTGTCACCATCACTACTGTAGTGATACACCATACTGTCACCATCACTACTGTAGTGATACACCATACTGTCACCATCACTACTGTAGTGATACACCATACTGTCACCATCACTACTGTAGTGATACACCATACTGTCACCATCACTACTGTAGTGATACACCATACTGTCACCATCACTACTGTAGTGATACACCATACTGTCACCATCACTACTGTAGTGATACACCATACTGTCACCATCACTACTGTAGTGATACACCATACTGTCACCATCACCACTGTAGTGATACACCATACTGTCACCATCACCACTGTAGTGATACACCATACTGTCACCATCACTACTGTAGTGATACACCATACTGTCACCATCACTACTGTAGTGATACACCATACTGTCACCACAACTGTAGTGATACACCATACTGTCACCATCACTACTGTAGTGATACACCATACTGTCACCATCACTACTGTAGTGATACACCATACTGTCACCATCACCACTGTAGTGATACACCATACTGTCACCATCACCACTGTAGTGATACACCATACTGTCACCATCACTACTGTAGTGATACACCATACTGTCACCATCACTACTGTAGTGATACACCATACTGTCACCATCACTACTGTAGTGATACACCATACTGTCACCATCACTACTGTAGTGATACACCATACTGTCACCATCACTACTGTAGTGATACACCATACTGTCACCATCACTACTGTAGTGATACACCATACTGTCACCATCACCACTGTAGTGATACACCATACTGTCACCATCACTACTGTAGTGATACACCATACTGTCACCATCACTACTGTAGTGATACACCATACTGTCACCATCACTACTGTAGTGATACACCATACTGTCACCATCACTACTGTAGTGATACACCATACTGTCACCATCACTACTGTAGTGATACACCATACTGTCACCATCACCACTGTAGTGATACACCATACTGTCACCATCACTACTGTAGTGATACACCATACTGTCACCATCACTACTGTAGTGATACACCATACTGTCACCATCACCACTGTAGTGATACACCATACTGTCACCATCACTACTGTAGTGATACACCATACTGTCACCATCACTACTGTAGTGATACACCATACTGTCACCATCACTACTGTAGTGATACACCATACTGTCACCATCACTACTGTAGTGATACACCATACTGTCACCATCACTACTGTAGTGATACACCATACTGTCACCATCACTACTGTAGTGATACACCATACTGTCACCATCACTACTGTAGTGATACACCATACTGTCACCATCACTACTGTAGTGATACACCATACTGTCACCATCACTACTGTAGTGATACACCATACTGTCACCATCACTACTGTAGTGATACACCATACTGTCACCATCACTACTGTAGTGATACACCATACTGTCACCATCACTACTGTAGTGATACACCATACTGTCACCATCACTACTGTAGTGATACACCATACTGTCACCATCACTACTGTAGTGATACACCATACTGTCACCATCACTACTGTAGTGATACACCATACTGTCACCATCACTACTGTAGTGATACACCATACTGTCACCATCACTACTGTAGTGATACACCATACTGTCACCATCACTACTGTAGTGATACACCATACTGTCACCATCACCACTGTAGTGATACACCATACTGTCACCATCACTACTGTAGTGATACACCATACTGTCACCATCACTACTGTAGTGATACACCATACTGTCACCATCACTACTGTAGTGATACACCATACTGTCACCATCACTACTGTAGTGATACACCATACTGTCACCATCACTACTGTAGTGATACACCATACTGTCACCATCACTACTGTAGTGATACACCATACTGTCACCATCACTACTGTAGTGATACACCATACTGTCACCATCACTACTGTAGTGATACACCATACTGTCACCATCACCACTGTAGTGATACACCATACTGTCACCATCACTACTGTAGTGATACACCATACTGTCACCATCACTACTGTAGTGATACACCATACTGTCACCATCACTACTGTAGTGATACACCATACTGTCACCATCACTACTGTAGTGATACACCATACTGTCACCATCACTACTGTAGTGATACACCATACTGTCACCATCACTACTGTAGTGATACACCATACTGTCACCATCACTACTGTAGTGATACACCATACTGTCACCATCACTACTGTAGTGATACACCATACTGTCACCATCACCACTGTAGTGATACACCATACTGTCACCATCACTACTGTAGTGATACACCATACTGTCACCATCACTACTGTAGTGATACACCATACTGTCACCATCACTACTGTAGTGATACACCATACTGTCACCATCACTACTGTAGTGATACACCATACTGTCACCATCACTACTGTAGTGATACACCATACTGTCACCATCACTACTGTAGTGATACACCATACTGTCACCATCACTACTGTAGTGATACACCATACTGTCACCATCACTACTGTAGTGATACACCATACTGTCACCATCACTACTGTAGTGATACACCATACTGTCACCATCACTACTGTAGTGATACACCATACTGTCACCATCACTACTGTAGTGATACACCATACTGTCACCATCACTACTGTAGTGATACACCATACTGTCACCATCACCACTGTAGTGATACACCATACTGTCACCATCACTACTGTAGTGATACACCATACTGTCACCATCACTACTGTAGTGATACACCATACTGTCACCATCACTACTGTAGTGATACACCATACTGTCACCATCACTACTGTAGTGATACACCATACTGTCACCATCACTACTGTAGTGATACACCATACTGTCACCATCACTACTGTAGTGATACACCATACTGTCACCATCACTACTGTAGTGATACACCATACTGTCACCATCACCACTGTAGTGATACACCATACTGTCACCATCACTACTGTAGTGATACACCATACTGTCACCATCACTACTGTAGTGATACACCATACTGTCACCATCACTACTGTAGTGATACACCATACTGTCACCATCACTACTGTAGTGATACACCATACTGTCACCATCACTACTGTAGTGATACACCATACTGTCACCATCACTACTGTAGTGATACACCATACTGTCACCATCACTACTGTAGTGATACACCATACTGTCACCATCACTACTGTAGTGATACACCATACTGTCACCATCACTACTGTAGTGATACACCATACTGTCACCATCACTACTGTAGTGATACACCATACTGTCACCATCACTACTGTAGTGATACACCATACACCATACTGTCACCATACTCTCACTACTGTAGTGATACACCATACTGTCACCATCACTACTGTAGTGATACACCATACTGTCACCATCACTACTGTAGTGATACACCATACTGTCACCATCACTACTGTAGTGATACACCATACTGTCACCATCACTACTGTAGTGATACACCATACTGTCACCATCACTACTGTAGTGATACACTATACTGTCACCATCACCACTGTAGTGATACACCATACTGTCACCATCACTACTGTAGTGATACACCATACTGTCACCATCACTACTGTAGTGATACACCATACTGTCACCATCACTACTGTAGTGATACACCATACTGTCACCATCACTACTGTAGTGATACACCATACTGTCACCATCACTACTGTAGTGATACACCATACTGTCACCATCACCACTGTAGTGATACACCATACTGTCACCATCACTACTGTAGTGATACACCATACTGTCACCATCACTACTGTAGTGATACACCATACTGTCACCATCACTACTGTAGTGATACACCATACTGTCACCATCACTACTGTAGTGATACACCATACTGTCACCATCACCACTGTAGTGATACACCATACTGTCACCATCACCACTGTAGTGATACACCATACTGTCACCATCACTACTGTAGTGATACACCATACTGTCACCATCACCACTGTAGTGATACACCATACTGTCACCATCACTACTGTAGTGATACACCATACTGTCACCATCACTACTGTAGTGATACACCATACTGTCACCATCACTACTGTAGTGATACACCATACTGTCACCATCACTACTGTAGTGATACACCATACTGTCACCATCACCACTGTAGTGATACACCATACTGTCACCATCACTACTGTAGTGATACACCATACTGTCACCATCACTACTGTAGTGATACACCATACTGTCACCATCACTACTGTAGTGATACACCATACTGTCACCATCACCACTGTAGTGATACACCATACTGTCACCATCACCACTGTAGTGATACACCATACTGTCACCATCACTACTGTAGTGATACACCATACTGTCACCATCACTACTGTAGTGATACACCATACTGTCACCATCACCACTGTAGTGATACACCATACTGTCACCATCACCACTGTAGTGATACACCATACTGTCACCATCACTACTGTAGTGATACACCATACTGTCACCATCACCACTGTAGTGATACACCATACTGTCACCATCACCACTGTAGTGATACACCATACTGTCACCATCACTACTGTAGTGATACACCATACTGTCACCATCACCACTGTAGTGATACACCATACTGTCACCATCACCACTGTAGTGATACACCATACTGTCACCATCACTACTGTAGTGATACACCATACTGTCACCATCACCACTGTAGTGATACACCATACTGTCACCATCACTACTGTAGTGATACACCATACTGTCACCATCACTACTGTAGTGATACACCATACTGTCACCATCACCACTGTAGTGATACACCATACTGTCACCATCACTACTGTAGTGATACACCATACTGTCACCATCACCACTGTAGTGATACACCATACTGTCACCATCACCACTGTAGTGATACACCATACTGTCACCATCACTACTGTAGTGATACACCATACTGTCACCATCACTACTGTAGTGATACACCATACTGTCACCATCACTACTGTAGTGATACACCATACTGTCACCATCACTACTGTAGTGATACACCATACTGTCACCATCACTACTGTAGTGATACACCATACTGTCACCATCACTACTGTAGTGATACACCATACTGTCACCATCACTACTGTAGTGATACACCATACTGTCACCATCACTACTGTAGTGATACACCATACTGTCACCATCACTACTGTAGTGATACACCATACTGTCACCATCACTACTGTAGTGATACACCATACTGTCACCATCACTACTGTAGTGATACACCATACTGTCACCATCACTACTGTAGTGATACACCATACTGTCACCATCACTACTGTAGTGATACACCATACTGTCACCATCACCACTGTAGTGATACACCATACTGTCACCATCACTACTGTAGTGATACACCATACTGTCACCATCACTACTGTAGTGATACACCATACTGTCACCATCACTGTAGTGATACACAATACTCTCACCATCACTACTGTAGTGATACACCATACTGTCACCATCACCACTGTAGTGATACACCATACTGTCACCATCACCACTGTAGTGATACACCATACTGTCACCATCACTACTGTAGTGATACACCATACTGTCACCATCACTACTGTAGTGATACACAATACTGTCACCATCACCACTGTAGTGATACACCATACTGTCACCATCACTACTGTAGTGATACACCATACTGTCACCATCACCACTGTAGTGATACACCATACTGTCACCATCACCACTGTAGTGATACACCATACTGTCACCATCACCACTGTAGTGATACACCATACTGTCACCATCACTACTGTAGTGATACACCATACTGTCACCATCACTACTGTAGTGATACACCATACTGTCACCATCACTACTGTAGTGATACACCATACTGTCACCATCACTACTGTAGTGATACACCATACTGTCACCATCACTACTGTAGTGATACACCATACTGTCACCATCACTACTGTAGTGATACACCATACTGTCACCATCACTACTGTAGTGATACACCATACTGTCACCATCACTACTGTAGTGATACACCATACTGTCACCATCACTACTGTAGTGATACACCATACTGTCACCATCACTACTGTAGTGATACACCATACTGTCACCATCACTACAGTAGTGATACACCATACTGTCACCATCACCACTGTAGTGATACGCCATACTGTCACCATCACTACTGTAGTGATACACCATACTGTCACCATCACCAATGTAGTGATACACAATACTGTCACCATCACTACTGTTGTGATACACCATACTGTCACTATCACTACTGTAGTGATACACCATACTGTCACCATCACTGTAGTGATACACAATACTCTCACCATCACTACTGTAGTGATACACCATACTGTCACCATCACCACTGTAGTGATACACCATACTGTCACCATCACTACTGTAGTGATACACCATACTGTCACCATCACTACTGTAGTGATACACCATACTGTCACCATCACTACTGTAGTGATACTCCATACTGTCACCATCACTACTGTAGTGATACACCATACTGTCACCATCACTACTGTAGTGATACAACATACTGTCACCATCACCACTGTAGTGATACACCATACTGTCACCATCACTACTGTAGTGATACACCATACTGTCACCATCACTACTGTAGTGATACACCATACTGTCACCATCACTACTGTAGTGATACACCATACTGTCACCATCACCACTGTAGTGATACACCATACTGTCACCATCACTACTGTAGTGATACACCATACTGTCACCATCACTACTGTAGTGATACACCATACTGTCACCATCACTACTGTAGTGATACACCATACTGTCACCTTCACTGTAATGATAAACCATACTGTTACCATCACAACTGTAGTTATACACCATACTGTCACCATCACTACTGTAGTGATACACCATACTGTCACCATCACCACTGTAGTTATACACCATACTGTCACCATCACTATTGTAGTCATACAAAATACTGTCACCATCACCACTGTAGTGATGCACCATACTGTCGCCATCACTACTGTAGTGATGCACCATACTGTCACTATCACTACTGTAGTGATACACAATACTGTCACCATCACTACTGCAGTGATACACAATACTGTCACCATCACTGTAGAGATACACCATACTGTCACCATCACCAAGGTAGTGATGCACCATACTGTCACTATCACCGCTGTAGTGACACACCATACTGTCACCATCACTACTGTAGTGACACACAATGCTGTCACTATCACTACTGCTGTGATACACTATACTGTCACCATCACCACTGTAATGATACACCATACTGTCACCATCACTACTGTAGTGATACACCATACTGTCACAACCACCGCTGTAGTGATACACCATACTGACACCATCACCACTGTTGTGATACACCATACTGTCACCATGACCACTGTAGTGATATACCATACTGTCACCATCACCACTGTAGTGATACACCATACTGTCACCATCACCACTGTAGTGATACACAATACTGTCACCATCACTACTGTAGTGATACACCATACTGTCACCATCACTACTGTAGTGATACACCATACTGTCACCATCACCACTGTAGTGATACACCATACTGTCACCATCACCACTGTAGTGATACACCATACTGTCACCATCACTACTGTAGTGATACACCATACTGTCACCATCACTACTGTAGTGATACACCATACTGTCACCATCACTACTGTAGTGATACACAATACTGTCACCATCACTACTGTAGTGATACACCATACTGTCACCATCACTACTGTAGTGATACACCATACTGTCACCATCACCACTGTAGTGATACACCATACTGTCACCATCACTACTGTAGTGATACACCATACTGTCACCATCACTACTGTAGTGATACACCATACTGTCACCATCACTACTGTAGTGATACACCATACTGTCACCATCACTACTGTAGTGATACACCATACTGTCACCATCACTACTGTAGTGATACACCATACTGTCACCATCACTACTGTAGTGATACACCATACTGTCACCATCACTACTGTAGTGATACACCATACTGTCACCATCACTACTGTAGTGATACACCATACTGTCACCATCACTACTGTAGTGATACACCATACTGTCACCATCACTACTGTAGTGATACACCATACTGTCACCATCACTACTGTAGTGATACACCATACTGTCACCATCACTACTGTAGTGATACACCATACTGTCACCATCACTACTGTAGTGATACACCATACTGTCACCATCACTACTGTAGTGATGCACCATACTGTCACCATCACTACTGTGTAAGTTAGGACAGTGTTGTCAGTGTGGACAGTGTTGCCAGTGAGGAGAGTGTTGTCATTGTGGACAGTGTTGTCAGTGAGGACAGTGTTGTCAGGGTGGACAGTGTTGTCAGGGAGGACAGTGTTGTCAGGGTGGACAGTGTTGACAAGGAGGACAGTGTTGTCAGGGTGGACAGTGTTTCCAGTGAGGAGAGTGTTGTCATTGTGGACAGTGTTGTCAGTGAGGACAGTATTGTCAGGGTGGACAGTGTTGTCAGGGAGGACAGTGTTGTCAGGGTGGACAGTGTTGTCAAGGAGGACAGTGTTGTCAGGGTGGACAGTGTTTCCAGTGAGGAGAGTGTTGTCATTGTGGACAGTGTTGTCAGTGAGGGCAGTAATGTCAGTGAGGACAGTGTTGTCAGGGTGGACAGTGTTGTCAAGGAGGACACTGTTCTCAGGGTGGACAGTGTTGTCAGAGAGGACAATGTTGTCAGTGAGGACAGTGTTGCCAGTGAGGACAGTGTTGTCTAGGCGGACAGTGTTGCCAGTGAAGACAGTGTTGTCAAGGTGGACAGTTTTGCCAGTGAGGACAGTGTTGTCAATGTGGACAGTGTTGCCAGTGAGGACAGTGTTATTTTTGGACAGTGTTGTCAGTTTGGACAGTGTTGCCAGAGAGGACAGTGTTGTCAGGGCGGACAGTGTTGCCTGTGATTACAGTGTTGTCAGGGTGGACAGTGTTGCCAGTGATGACAGCGTTGTCATGGTGGACAGTGTTGTCAGTGTGGACAGTGTTGCCAGTGAGGACATTGTTGTCAGGGTGGACAGTGTTCCCAGTGAGGACAGTGTTGTCAGGGTGGACAATGTTGCCAGTGAGGACAGTGTTGTCAGGGTGGACAGTGTTGCCAGTATGGACAGTGTTGCCACTGAGGACAGTGTTGTCAATGTGGACAGTGTTGCCAGTAAGGACAGTGTTATCAGTGTGGACAGTGTTGCCAGTGAGGACAGTGTTGTCAGTGAGGACAGTGTTGTCATTGAGGACAGTGTTATCAGTGTGGACAGTGTTGCCAGTAATGACAGTGTTGTCAGGGGGACGGTGTAGTCAGAGAGGACAGTGTTGTCAGAGAGGACAGTGTTGTCAGGGAGGACAGTGTTGTCAGGGAGGACAGTGTTTTCTGGGAGGAGAGTGTTGTCAGGAAGGACAGAGTTGTCAGTGTGAACAGTGTTTCCTAGGTGGACAGTGTTGTCAATGTGGACAGTGTTGCCAGTAAGGACAGTGTTATCAGTGTGGACAGTGTTGCCAGTGAGGACAGTGTTGTCAGTGAGGACAGTGTTGTCATTGAGGACAGTGTTATCAGTGTGGACAGTGTTGCCAGTAATGACAGTGTTGTCAGGGGGACGGTGTAGTCAGAGAGGACAGTGTTGTCAGGGAGGACAGTGTTGTCAGGGAGGACAGTGTTTTCTGGGAGGAGAGTGTTGTCAGGAAGGACAGAGTTGTCAGTGTGAACAGTGTTTCCTAGGTGGACAGTGTTGTCAATGTGGACAGTGTTGCCAGTAAGGACAGTGTTATCAGTGTGGACAGTGTTGCCAGTGAGGACAGTGTTGTCAGTGAGGACAGTGTTGTCATTGAGGACAGTGTTATCAGTGTGGACAGTGTTGCCAGTAATGACAGTGTTGTCAGGGGGACGGTGTAGTCAGAGAGGACAGTGTTGTCAGGGAGGACAGTGTTGTCAGGGAGGACAGTGTTTTCTGGGAGGAGAGTGTTGTCAGGAAGGACAGAGTTGTCAGTGTGAACAGTGTTTCCTAGGTGGACAGTGTTGTCAATGTGGACAGTGTTGTCAGTGTGAGCAGTGTTGTCTTGGTGGACAGTGTTGCCAGTGCGGACAGTGTTGTCAAGGTGGACATTGCTCTCTAGGTTGACAGTGTTGCCAGTGAGGACAGTGTTGTCAAGGTGAACAGTGTTGCCAGCGAGGACAGTGTTGTCAAGGTGGACAGTGTTGTCTAGCTGGACAGTGTTGCCAGTGAGGACAGTGTTGTCAAGGTGGACAGTGTTGCCAGTGAGGACAGTGTTGTCAAGGTGGACAGTGTTGCCAGTGAGGACAGTGTTCTCAATGAGGACATAGTTGTCTAGCTGGAGAGTGTTGCCAGTGAGGACAGTGTTGTCAAGGTGAACAGTGTTGCCAGTGAGGACAGTGCCGTCTAGGTGGACAGCGTTGCTAGTGAGGACAGTGTTGTCAGGGTGGACTGTGTTGCCAGTGAGGACAGTGTTGTCAAGGTGGACAGTGTTGTCAAGATGGACAGTGTTGCCAGTGAGAACTGTGTCGTCTAGGTGGACAGTGTTGCCAGTGAGGACAGTATGGACAGTGTTGCCAGTGATGACAGCGTTGTCATGGTGGACAGTGTTGTCAGTGTGGACAGTGTTGCCAGTGAGGACATTGTTGTCAGGGTGGACAGTGTTCCCAGTGAGGACAGTGTTGTCAGGGTGGACAGTGTTGCCAGTGAGGACAGTGTTTTAAGGGTGCACATTGTTGCCAGTGAGGACAGTGTTGTCAGGGTGGAAAGTGTTGTCAGTGTAGACAGTGTTGCCAGTAAGGACAGTGTTGTCAGTGTGGACAGTGTTGGCAGGGAGGACAGTGTTGTCAGTGAGGACAGTGTTGCCATTGAGGACAGTGTTGTCAGTGTGGACAGTGTTGCCAGTGATGTCAGTGTTGTCAGTGAGGACAGTGTTGTCAGGGTTGACAGTGTTCTCAGTGAGGACAGTGTTGTCAGTGTGGACAGTGTTTTCTGGGAGGAGAGTGTTGTCAGGAAGGACAGAGTTGTCAGTGTGAACAGTGTTTCCTAGTGTGGACAGTGTTGTCAATGTGGACAGTGTTGCCAGTAAGGACAGTGTTATCAGTGTGGACAGTGTTGCCAGTGAGGACAGTGTTGTCAGTGAGGACAGTGTTGTCATTGAGGACAGTGTTATCAGTGTGGACAGTGTTGCCAGTAATGACAGTGTTGTCAGGGGGACGGTGTAGTCAGAGAGGACAGTGTTGTCAGGGAGGACAGTGTTGTCAGGGAGGACAGTGTTTTCTGGGAGGAGAGTGTTGTCAGGAAGGACAGAGTTGTCAGTGTGAACAGTGTTTCCTAGGTGGACAGTGTTGTCAATGTGGACAGTGTTGTCAGTGTGAGCAGTGTTGTCTTGGTGGACAGTGTTGCCAGTGCGGACAGTGTTGTCAAGGTGGACATTGCTCTCTAGGTTGACAGTGTTGCCAGTGAGGACAGTGTTGTCAAGGTGAACAGAGTTGCCAGCGAGGACAGTGTTCTCAATGAGGACAGTGTTGTCTAGCTGGACAGTGTTGCGAGTGAGGACAGTGTTGTCAAGGTGGACAGTGTTGCCAATGAGGACAGTGTTGTCAAGGTGGACAGTGTTGCCAGTGAGGACAGTGTTCTCAATGAGGACAGAGTTGTCTAGCTGGACAGTGTGGTCAAGGTGAACAGTGTTGCCAGTGAGGACAGTGCCGTCTAGGTGGACAGCGTTGCTAGTGAGGACAGTGTTGTCAGGGTGGACTGTGTTGCCAGTGAGGACAGTGTTGTCAAGGTGGACAGTGTTGTCAAGATGGACAGTGTTGCCAGTGAGAACTGTGTCGTCTAGGTGGACAGTGTTGCCAGTGAGGACAGTATGGACAGTGTTGCCAGTGAGGACAGTGTTGTCTAGGTGGACAGTGTTGCCAGTGAGAACAGCGTTCTCGTGGAGAACAATGTTGCCAGTGAGGACAGTGTGGATAGTATTGCCAGTGAGGACAGTGTTGTCAGAGTGGACAGTGTTGCCAGTGAGAACAGCGTTCTCGTGGTGAACAGTGTTGCCAGTGAGGACAGTGTGGATAGTATTGCCAGTGAGGACAGTGTGAACAGTATTGCAAGTGAGGACAATGTTGTCAGAGTGGACAGTGTTGCCAGTGAGAACAGCGTTCTCGTGGTGAACAGTGTTGACAGTCAGGACAGTGTGGACAGTGTTGCCAGTGAGGACAGTGTGGACAGTGTTGCCAGTGAGGACAATGTTGTCTATGTGGACAGTGTTGCCAGATTGGACAGTGTTGTCATGGT
>NW_027196736.1:27500-80078 GCF_038502225.1 Cherax quadricarinatus | reverse complement strand
AAGCTGGACGCCAAGGTATTGGTCCAGTGTGGTGAGAATGATATAACACTGCGTACCTTGCTCCAAGATTCGTAGGTTCGAGTCTCCTTCAGCCAGAGATCAGTGTTTATGTATATTTCGCCTGCTCTTGCGATTTCCTTGCATACTATATATATATATATATATATATATATATATATATATATATATATATATATATATATATATATATATATATGTGTGTGTGTGTGTGTATGTGTGTGTGTGTATGTGTGTGTGTGTATGTGTGTGTGTGTATGTGTGTGTGTGTATGTGTGTGTGTGTATGTGTGTGTGTATGTGTGTGTGTGTGTGTGTGTGTGTATGTGTGTGTGTGTATGTGTGTGTGTATGTGTGTGTGTGTATGTGTGTGTGTGTGTGTGTGTGTGTGTGTGTGTGTATGTGTGTGTGTATGTGTGTGTGTGTATGTGTGTGTGTGTATGTGTGTGTGTGTATGTGTGTGTGTGTATGTGTGTGTGTGTATGTGTGTGTATGTGTGTGTGTGTGTGTATGTGTGTGTGTATGTGTGTGTGTGTGTGTGTGTGTGTGTGTGTGTGTGTGTGTGTGTGTGTGTGTGTGTGTGTGTGTGTGTGCGCGTGTGTTGTCGGTCCGATCGTTGCAATTTTAGCATAAATAGCAACTCTCTTCATGCCGAATAAAGGAAGCGAAAATTTGAGTATGCAGTAATTTTGCAAGTGAATTAATTTTAAATGAGTTCTTCCTAATTGACTAGTTTTGCCTATTTGATACATTGTATATATATATATATATATATATATATATATATATATATATATATATATATATATATATATATATATATATATATATATATATATATATATACATATATATACATATATATATATATATATATATATATATATATATATTTATATATATATATATATAGGGGTAGTGGTAGGGGAAGTGGAATATTCAAACGGCTTCAGGAAGAAATCCAAATATTTTTCCTTGAAGCCTTTTTATCCACTTCTCCGAGGCTATGGGTCCCACAATTTACACCAGAGGTGGACCCCATCATATATTTTTTTTTTTATTATCACACCGGCCGATTCCCACCAAGGCAGGGTGGCCCGAAAAAGAAAAACTTTCACCATCATTCACTCCATCACTGTCTTGCCAGAAGGGTGCTTTACACTACAGTTTTTAAACTGCAACATTAACACCCCTCCTTCAGAGTGCAGGCACTGTACTTCCCATCTCCAGGACTCAAGTCCGGCCTGCCGGTTTCCCTGAATCCCTTCATAAATGTTACTTTGCTCACACTCCAACAGCACGTCAAGTATTAAAAACCATTTGTCTCCATTCACTCCTATCAAACACGCTCACGCATGCCTGCTGGAAGTCCAAGCCCCTCGCACACAAAACCTCCTTTACCCCCTCCCTCCAACCCTTCCTAGGCCGACCCCTACCCCGCCTTCCTTCCACTACAGACTGATACACTCTTGAAGTCATTCTGTTTCGCTCCATTCTCTCTACATGTCCGAACCACCTCAACAACCCTTCCTCAGCCCTCTGGACAACAGTTTTGGTAATCCCGCACCTCCTCCTAACTTCCAAACTACGAATTCTCTGCATTATATTCACACCACACATTGCCCTCAGACATGACATCTCCACTGCCTCCAGCCTTCTCCTCGCTGCAACATTCATCACCCACGCTTCACACCCATATAAGAGCGTTGGTAAAACTATACTCTCATACATTCCCCTCTTTGCCTCCAAGGACAAAGTTCTTTGTCTCCACAGACTCCTAAGTGCACCACTCACTCTTTTTCCCTCATCAATTCTATGATTCACCTCATCTTTCATAGACCCATCCGCTGACACGTCCACTCCCAAATATCTGAATACGTTCACCTCCTCCATACTCTCTCCCTCCAATCTGATATTCAATCTTTCATCACCTAATCTTTTTGTTATCCTCATAACCTTACTCTTTCCTGTATTCACCTTTAATTTTCTTCTTTTGCACACCCTACCAAATTCATCCACCAATCTCTGCAACTTCTCTTCAGAATCTCCCAAGAGCACAGTGTCATCGGCAAAGAGCAGCTGTGACAACTCCCACTTTGTGTGTGATTCTTTATCTTTTAACTCCACGCCTCTTGCCAAGACCCTCGCATTTACTTCTCTTACAACCCCATCTATAAATATATTAAACAACCACGGTGACATCACACATCCTTGTCTAAGGCCTACTTTTACTGGGAAAAAATTTCCCTCTTTCCTACATACTCTAACTTGAGCCTCACTATCCTCGTAAAAACTCTTCACTGCTTTCAGTAACCTACCTCCTACACCATACACTTGCAACATCTGCCACATTGCCCCCCTATCCACCCTGTCATACGCCTTTTCCAAATCCATAAATGCCACAAAGACCTCTTTAGCCTTATCTAAATACTGTTCACTTATATGTTTCACTGTAAACACCTGGTCCACACACCCCCTACCTTTCCTAAAGCCTCCTTGTTCATCTGCTATCCTATTCTCCGTCTTACTCTTAATTCTTTCAATTATAACTCTACCATACACTTTACCAGGTACACTCAACAGACTTATCCCCCTATAATTTTTGCACTCTCTTTTATCCCCTTTGCCTTTATACAAAGGAACTATGCATGCTCTCTGCCAATCCCTAGGTACCTTACCCTCTTCCATACATTTATTAAATAATTGCACCAACCACTCCAAAACTATATCCCCACCTGCTTTTAACATTTCTATCTTTATCCCATCAATCCCGGCTGCCTTACCCCCTTTCATTTTACCTACTGCCTCACGAACTTCCCCCACACTCACAACTGGCTCTTCCTCACTCCTACAAGATGTTATTCCTCCTTGCCCTATACACGAAATCACAGCTTCCCTATCTTCATCAACATTTAACAATTCCTCAAAATATTCCTTCCATCTTCCCAATACCTCTACCTCTCCATTTAATAACTCTCCTCTCCTATTTTTAACTGACAAATCCATTTGTTCTCTAGGCTTTCTTAACTTGTTAATCTCACTCCAAAACTTTTTCTTATTTTCAACAAAATTTGTTGATAACATCTCACCCACTCTCTCATTTGCTCTCTTTTTACATTGCTTCACCACTCTCTTAACTTCTCTCTTTTTCTCCATATACTCTTCCCTCCTTGCATCACTTCTACTTTGTAAAAACTTCTCATATGCTAACTTTTTCTCCCTTACTACTCTCTTTACATCATCATTCCACCAATCGCTCCTCTTCCCTCCTGCACCCACTTTCCTGTAACCACAAACTTCTGCTGAACACTCTAACACTACATTTTTAAACCTACCCCATACCTCTTCGACCCCATTGCCTATGCTCTCATTAGCCCATCTATCCTCCAATAGCTGTTTATATCTTACCCTAACTGCCTCCTCTTTTAGTTTATAAACCTTCACCTCTCTCTTCCCTGATGCTTCTATTCTCCTTGTATCCCATCTACCTTTTACTCTCAGTGTAGCTACAACTAGAAAGTGATCTGATATATCTGTGGCCCCTCTATAAACATGTACATCCTGAAGTCTACTCAACAGTCTTTTATCTACCAATACATAATCCAACAAACTACTGTCATTTCGCCCTACATCATATCGTGTATACTTATTTATCCTCTTTTTCTTAAAATATGTATTACCTATAACTAAACCCCTTTCTATACAAAGTTCAATCAAAGGGCTCCCATTATCATTTACACCTGGCACCCCAAACTTACCTACCACACCCTCTCTAAAAGTTTCTCCTACTTTAGCATTCAAGTCCCCTACCACAATTACTCTCTCACTTGGTTCAAAGGCTCCTATACATTCACTTAACATCTCCCAAAATCTCTCTCTCTCCTCTGCATTCCTCTCTTCTCCAGGTGCATACACGCTTATTATGACCCACTTCTCGCATCCAACCTTTACTTTAATCCACATAATTCTTGAATTTACACATTCATATTCTCTTTTCTCCTTCCATAACTGATCATTTAACATTACTGCTACCCCTTCCTTTGCTCTAACTCTCTCAGATACTCCAGATTTAATCCCATTTATTTCCCCCCACTGAAACTCTCCTACCCCCTTCAGCTTTGTTTCGCTTAGGGCCAGGACATCCAACTTCTTTTCATTCATAACATCAGCAATCATCTGTTTCTTGTCATCCGCACTACATCCACGCACATTTAAGCAACCCAGTTTTATAAAGTTTTTCTTCTTCTCTTTTTTAGTAATTGTATACAGGAGAAGGGGTTACTAGCCCATTGCTCCCGGCATTTTAGTCGCCTCATACGACACGCATGGCTTACGGAGGAAAGATTCTTTTCCACTTCCCCATGGACAATAGAAGAAATAAAAAAGAACAAGAGCTATTTAGAAAAAGGAGAAAAACCTAGATGTATGTATATATATATATGCATGTGCGTGTCTGTGAAGTGTGACCAAAGTGTAAGTAGGAGTAGCAAGATATCCCTGTTATCTTAGCGTGTTTATGAGACAGAAAAAGAAACCAGCAATCCTACCATCATGCAAAACAGTTACAGGTTTTTGTTTCACAGTCATCTGGCAGGACGGTAGTACTTCCCTGGGTGGTTGCTGTCTACCAACCCATCATATATATTATATATATATATATATATATATATATATATATATATATATATATGTGTGTGTGTGTGTGTGTGGTGTGTGTGTGTGTGTGTGTGTGTGTGTGTGTACGAATGGTATATAATACCGACAAGATGAGATTAAGACACATGTGCAACATCTGGGTGTCTTTATTGTAAACGTTTCGCCATCCAGTGGCTTTATCAATACAAATTCTAGGACATAACTTGAAGACAGTAGAACTATGTACAGAAGATGAGGTAATCAGTCCCTCAACGTAGGAGTAGGTGCGAAGAGCACCATAGTCGTGGAGATTCTGACTATGATTCACGACTATGGTGCTCTTCGCACCTACTCCTAGGTTGAGGGACTGATTACCTCATCTTCTGTACATAGTTCTACTGTCTTCAAGTTATGTCCTAGAATTTGTATTGATAAAGCCACTGGATGGCGAAACGTCTACAATAAAGACACCCAGATGTTGCACATGTGTCTTAATCTCATCTTGTCGGTATTATATACGATTCGTTCACACACACACACACACACACACACACACACACACACACACATATATATATATATATATATATATGTATATATATATATATATATATATATATATATATATATATATATATATATTTATATATATATACATATATATGATGGGGTCCACCTCTGGTGTAAATTGTGGGACCCATAGCCACGGAGAAGTGGATAAAAATTCTTCAAGGAAAAATATTTGGATTTCTTCCTGAAGCCGTTTGAATATTCCACTTCCCCTACCACTACCCCTATATATATATATATATATATATATATATATATATATATATATATATATATATACATATATATATATATATATATATATATATATATATATATATATATATATATATATATATATATATATATATATGTCGTGCCGAATAGGCAGAACTTGCGATCTTGGCTTAAATAGCAACGCTCATCTTGCCATATAGGACAAGTGAAAATTTCTCTATGCAATAATTTCGCCAAAATCATTCTGAACCTAACGAAAAAATATATTTGATTGTGTTTGTTTAGTTCTAAATTATTGTAAACGTATTTAAAATATATTTAGTTGGGTTAGGCTAAAAAAAATTGTTCTTGTTATAATAAGGTTAGGTAAGTTTTCTAAGATTCTTTTGGTGCAAAATTAAATTTTTTTTACAATGACATTAATGAAAAAAATATATCTTTAAACGTATAAAAGAAAATTTCAGAAAGGACTTAATTTTAAATGAGTTCTTGCTAATTGACCAGTTTTGCATACTCGGCACGACATATATATATATATATATATATATATATATATATATATATATATATATATATATATATATATATATATATATATATATATATAATATACATATATTATAGTAACATCGGACGAGTGATATTGATCAATAACAACACTGCGCTAGCCGAGGATTCGAACCCATGTTGGCCTGCCTCATGGTGAGAACCACATGACGCTTTAATTAAACCACAGGATCACCCAACCCTAAAAGAATGACGCAGCCAGCAGAGCTACCTGTTGGGCCGCCATCCGAAATTAGCGTAGAAGCTCCCACACCTCCGTATGCCCTCGGATGGCGGACCAACAGCCAGCTCTGCTGGCTGCACTATTCTTGTAGGGTTGGGTGGGCATGTGGTTTAAAGCGTCATGTGGTTCTCGCTTACCGTAAGGCAGGCCAGTACAACATGGGTTCGAATCCTTGGCTATTGTTATTGATATATATATATATATATATATATATATATATATATATATATATATATATATATATATATATATATATATATATTTATATATATATATATATATATATATATATATATATATATATATATATATATATATATATATATATATATATATATATATATATATATATATATATATATGCAAAACAACCACTGTGAAAAATTAGCGAAATTCTAAGAGATTTCGGGACCTCTTACATTATCAAGGATCTATGATAGTTCCTTGATAATGTAAGAAGTCACGAAAGTGCTTGGAATTTCACTTTTTTCACAGTGGTTGTTTTGCATATTGTGATGTCTGTTTACTGTGATCTTATTGCGTATATATATATATATATATATATATATATATATATATATATATATATATATATATATATATATATATATATATATATATCAATAACAACACTGCACTAGCCAAGGACTCGTACCCATGCTGCTTTGGCCTGCCTCATGGTGGGCGAAAACACATGACGCCTTTATCCACTGAACCATACGATCCTTAGGAGTAGGGCATCCAGCGGAACTGGATGTTGTACTTCCTACCCATGGACACACGAT
The DNA here is from genome assembly GCF_038502225.1 of Cherax quadricarinatus. Taxonomy (NCBI): domain Eukaryota; kingdom Metazoa; phylum Arthropoda; class Malacostraca; order Decapoda; family Parastacidae; genus Cherax; species Cherax quadricarinatus. Next base: position 73,065 of record NW_027196736.1, on the reverse strand, counting down.
GGTGTGGATGACTCTAGGCTAATTTCATTCTAGTTTTTCTTGACCTACAAACTCTACCCAAACAGATTCAGTTATTATTCCATTTATTTTTATACCTGTTTTTATGCAACAATTAATATTTTTCTCGAATATATAATGCAACTCCTCCTCCCTTCCCATTACATCTATCCACATGGAACAACTTAAACCCTTGAATATTACACTCAGCAATCATATCCCGACTCTTTAAATCATACCAGGTTTCAGTTAATGCAATGACATCAAAGTTCCCAGTACATGCTACCAAACGTAGTTCATTATTCTTATTTCTTGCACTTCGACTGTTAGCATAAAATACAATCATATGTTTTTTCTTCTGCACATTTTTTCTGTTCATCTTTGTTTTTACACAATTTCTGAAATTATCATTACCCAGAGTTACTCCATGACAGTTACTATTAAGATTCTTAATATCAGAGCAAAAGTCAATATATCCATACTCATTATTTGTCATTTCTAAACCCATACCTCTATCTAGTGCTAGTTTAAAGTCTTAACAACCCCCTCAACTGAGCTAGCAAGAAAGCCTACACCTGCCCTGGATAAGTGAACCCCATCCCTGGCATACATGTCATTTCGGTCGTGGAAGTGGTCCCAGTTGTCATGGTACTGCAGTTGAATGGTATTGCATTATCCTTACAGTGATCGTCCAGCCAACAATTAATAACAGTTGCTCTGGACAACCATTCATTTCCAACACCCCTTCTTGGCAAAATGCCACATATAACAGGGCGCCCCCCCTTCTTCCTAATTATGTCTATTGCTGTCCTGAACCTTCTAACTAAATCCTCACTTCTACGCTTGCCTACATCATTGCCTCCAGCACTGAGGCAGATAATAGGATTGATCCCATTACCATTCATGATGCTGTCAAGCCGGCTAACAATATCCTCCATCCCAGCCCCAGGAAAGTAAACCCTCTGTCTCCTACTCCTGTCCTTCAAGCAGAAGGCCCTATCCATGTACCTAACCTGGCTATCCCCAACAACAATATTCTTACCTTCCTTGGTATCGTTCGTCGTGACGTTCCCAGTAGTCGACTCACATTCGTCGGGTAGCACGGAGAATGCATTAGATGTTTCCACAACAGTTTCCACAACAGTCTCTTTCTTCTTCATCGTTCTACCTTTCTATTCGTCTTGATCGTCAGCTTCGTTCCCTGCTGTCCAGCCACTGTCCATGTTCTCTTCTTGACCTGAGGGCTCAAAACAGGAGGACTACTACGAATCCTCTTGTTTTCTTCAGTCAATCGCCGTATCTCCATCTTCTCTACCCTCAATTCTTCCTTAAGCTGCTGGTAAAGTTGCTCGATGGAGGGCATCTTGGTTCAGCCCAAGGAGAATGCACTAACGTCCTCACTGAGCTAAGTACACGTCACCACTCAATGTTATTATGTACCCACGACACCAATCATACCCATCCCCTCCCACTCATATATCTGTCCAATCTCTTTTTAAAGCTACCCAAGGTTCTATCGAAGCTAAAACCTAACCTTGGATAGCTTCAAATTTAGGTTGGATAAATACATGAGTGGGAGTGTCTGAGAACTAAGTCTCCCATGGGAGGAGGCACAAGTACCTCATCTTTGAGACCAACTGTCCCCTGGCCTAGCCACAAGCTAGGCCTCTCTGGTCTGCCATCCCCGCCCCAAGGGGGCGAATGGGTATGGCAGCCTTGCGAGCTGCAAGCTCTGGCTCAGGCACCTACCCTGGCCTAGAAGGGATGGGCATGGTGTCGATCGATGGATTGTGAAGGACCTGCCTAGTATGGGCCAACAGGCCTGCTGCAGTGTATTATTATTATTAGTACGTATGTAATAATGATAATAACTATTGTTATATTATTATTATTATTAATTTAGAGAAGTGGAGCACAGATCCAATTCCCTTGATCAAGAGCCCCTCACCAAGGAACCTCCCTCTAGGGGGAAGTTAGCATCCTGAAATTTCGTTCGTATCCAGAAGCAAAAAAAAGATCAAGTGACTGTTCGTATCCTGAAAAATTCGTATGGTGGGGCATTATATGTATATATATATATATATATATATATATATATATATATATATATATATATATATATATATATATATATATATATATATGCAAGGAATTCGCGAGAGCATGCGAAATATACACAAACACTGATCTCTGGCTGAAGGAGACTCGAACCTACGAACCTTAGGACAAGGTACGCAGTGCTTTACCAATCTACTCACACTGGACAACACCTTGGTGTGTAGCATGAGCTACACGTTTGATCCAAGGCAGCCAGCTTTCAGGGAGAAGGCTTACAGCTTTTCATCTCATCCCCTGCATGCATCAGCCTTACTAGAGATTTGAACAATGCAAGAAATTCGCGAGAGTGTAGCTCATGCTACACGCCAAGGTATTGTCCAGTGTGGGTAGATTGGTAAAGCACTGCGTACCTTGTCCTAAGGTTCGTAGGTTCGAGTCTCCTTCAGCCAGAGATCAGTGTTTGTGTATATTTCGCATGCTCTCGCGAATTCCTTGCATTGTTCAAATCTCTAGTAAGGCTGATGCATGCAGGGGATGAGATGAAAAGCTGTAAGCCTTCTCCCTGAAAGCTGGCTGCCTTGGATCAAACGTGTAGCTCATGCTACACACCAAGGTATTGTCCAGTGTGGGTAGATTGGTAAAGCACTGCGTACCTTGTCCTAAGGTTCGTAGGTTCGAGTCTCCTTCAGCCAGAGATCAGTGTATATATATATATATATATATATATATATATATATATATATATATATATATATATATATATATATATATATATATATATATATATATATATTGGTAATTGGGTCAATTAGCAGGAACTCATTTAAAATTAAGTCCTTTCTAAAAAAATTTTTTTATACAATTAAATATTATATTTTTCATTTATGTTATTGTAAAAATTAATAATTTTGTACCTATAGAACCTTAAAAAACTTACATAACCTTATTATATCAAACGCAATTTAATTTAGCTTAGTCCAACTAAGTATATTTTATATATATATATATATATATATATATATATATATATATATATATATATATATATATATATATATATATATATATATATAGTGAACGTTTTTTAGGTTTGCACCATTCTAACTTAGGAAGTTGCGGCTGCTGATATTCACAAGAAAAGTCGTGTTGAAAGAATGTGACTTACTAAAGTAAAGCTTCACATTTGACTTAATTTTTTTATTTATTTATTTTGATTGACTTTTTCTGTTTCATGCTGAAATGCTATCTAGTCTAACTATCTCTGTTATAATTGCAGGTATCAGTTGTATAATGTAGACGTGTGGGCATCAGTGACTGTATTGTTCATCATTCTCAGCTACGTCTCACTACGACTTGTAGTTTACCTGTGTTCCTGGCTTTGTTTCTCCAGCTCTAAAGCAAAAACTGATTAAAAGTGATTCTGCCTAGATTATGTTTTTAGTCATTTTATTTGGAAAATTCTTTCACACACTGTGCTTTAAGTCTTATAGAATCAAGTGCTTCCCTCAGTGATTAACATTATATTATATATGAATAATTATCACCAGTTGTTCGCAGCGTCGCACGAACCAAACCTATGATAAAGAATATACTGTAAATAAGTAACAACTTGATATGTATCGGACCTCCGCCCCTCTTCCTCAAATGTTCAAAAAAGGAACAGTACAGAGTGAGACATAATATTCTTATGCAGTTCGGTTCCAGGACCGAAAATTTACGCTTGCACAGCCAAGGCTCCTTCAAACTTCAATCTGTTCACAAGAGACATCTGCCTTAAAGACTGAAGCCGCTCAGAAGCGGCATATCCCTGTTATTGCATAGAAAAATATTGCAGTTTTCCATAAAAATATATTGGCAGATTTACATCACACTAACAGAGAACCTGCGAAGTCTGAACTGGATCAACCGAAACTAAAATGTTCGCGGAAGCTAGTGATAATAATTACATTAGAGGTGGAGCTGCAAAATCATTGACTAACAAAACCCTTAATTTATTTTGGTAGCCGAGCGATCCGATGAATATATACCCGTACTGCACAACCCCAGTCATCTCTACGTCAATATAAACCCGTACTGCACAACCCCAGTCATCTCTACGTCAATATAAACCCGTACTGCACAACCCCAGTCATCTCTACGTCAATATAAACCCGTACTGCACAACCCCAGTCATCTCTACGTCAATATAAACCCGTACTGCACAACCCCAGTCATCTCTACGTCAATATAAACCCGTACTGCACAACCCCAGTCATCTCTACGTCAATATAAACCCGTACTGCACAACCCCAGTCATCTCTACGTCAATATAAACCCGTACTGCACAACCCCAGTCATCTCTACCTCAAAATCATTCCAAATTTTTTCCTGAGAGAGACTGGTAAATGTTTAAGGAATATTTAAATAAATAAAAATACGTAATTCAGCAAGTTTTATTTAATCGTTGAGTGCAAACTATGATTTTGCTTATAGAATATAATTGTTTTTCAGTGGTCTTGAGACCGCACAGATGTTGTGTTATGTACTGTGATGTGTAGATGATAGTGTATATTACACTAGTGTAGTACACTATGTTGTGTTATGTACTGTGATGTGTAGATAGTGTATATTACACTAGTGTAGTACACTATGTTGTGTTATGTACTGTGATGTGTAGATGTTAATGTGTGTGACGCTAGTATATGTACGCTGTATATGTACTGTGAAGTTCGGGGGTCGCTATATTACATCTACAATAATTTTTCTTGTCCTAGAAATTCTACCCAAAGAGATTCTGTGTATAACTCATCGATTTTATAATTGTTTTTAAGCAACAATTTATGTTATCTCTCATCCCCTTCCCATTACTTATATCAATATAGAACGACTTGAATATGACACTCGGCAATCATGTCCCCACTATTTACATTACGCCATGTTTCAGTTATTGCACTAACGTAAGTGATTCCAACAAACGCTTCGACTTTTCCCTGTTCAGTTTTATTTTTCCACGATTTCTGTTATCATATATAACCAGTGTTACTTGATTCTTATTTCTAAATTTCATAATATCAAAATCAATATTTCCACAATCCATTTCTCTTTCAAAGCCATTATCTCTAATTATTCCTACTTTTAGGCCCTAAGTACACCCTCCACTGAACTAGCCAGAGCACACAAACCTGTCTTAGATAAGTTTATTCCATCCATGGCATACACATAATTTCTCCCGTAGAAGTTGTCCCATTTCTTGATGAATAATACTGCATTATCTTTCCAGTGTTTGTCCAGCCAAGAAACAATTTCAGTTTCTCTTATAAATAATTTACCTGAAGTATCAACAGGTAACTGTTAATATTAATAAGCTCTGTTATAAAGAAAATATATAAATAAATTTGCAACCTTGTAGACAAGAACCTGTGAACTGCGACTTTGGAGAAGAGTGTACAGACCAGACTTTTGCGCCAGGTGCAAGTATTTATGCTAAATGCTACTTAAATATCAATTGTTATATGTGTATCTTTGTTTTCTTTATCTTTTCCCCTCTTCCTCTGCTCTTTCTTCCTCCCTTATCTCCTCAGTATAGTAGTCCCTCTCGCATCTCTCAGTTTGTCTAGGTAATGAAACCTTGTAAAAGACTTTCATAACAGTTATTAAAGTATGTTGTTTTTCTAATTAAAGCCAGAGATGTTGTTGCGGTGTAACAGTGTTGTTGTTGCAGTGTAGCAGTGTTGTTGTTGCAGTGTAGCAGTGTTGTTGTTGCAGTGTAGCAGTGTTGTTGCAGTGTAGCAGTGTTGTTGTAGTGTAGCAGTGTTGTTGTTGCAGTATAGCAGTGCTGTTGTTGCAGTGTAGCAGTGTTGTTGTTGAAGTATAGCAGTGTTGTTGTTGCAGTGTAGCCGTGTTATTTTCGCAGTGTAGCAGTGTTGTTGCAGTGTAGCAGTGTTGTTGTAGCAGTGTAGCAGTGTTGTTGCAGTGTAGCATTTTTGTTGTCTCAGTGTAGCAGTGTTGTAGCAGTGTAGCAGTGTTGTTGCAGTGTAGCAGTTTTGTTGTTGCACTGTAGCAGTGCTGTTGTTGCAGTGTAGCAGTGTTGTTGTTGCAGTGTAGCAGTGTTGTTGTTGCAGTGTAGCAGTGTTGTTGTTGCAGTGTAGCAGTGTTGTTGTTGCAGTGTAGCAGTGTTGTTGTTGCAGTGTAGCAGTGTTGTTGTTGCAGTGTAGCAGTGTTGTTGCAGTGTAGCAGTGTTGTTGTAGTGTAGCAGTGTTGTTGCAGTGTAACAGTGTTGTTGCAGTGTAGCAGTGTTGTTGCAGTGTAGCAGTGTTGTTGCAGTGTAGCAGTGTTGTTGTTGCAGTGTAACAGTGTTGTTGCAGTGTAGCAGTGTTGTTATAGTGTAGCAGTGTTGTTGCAGTGTAACAGTGTTGTTGCAGTGTAGCAGTGTTGTTGCAGTGTAGCAGTGTTGTTGCAGTGTAGCAGTGTTGTTGCAGTGTAACAGTGTTGTTGCAGTGTAGCAGTGTTGTTGTAGTGTAGCAGTGTTGTTGCAGTGTAACAGTGTTGTTGCAGTGTAGCAGTGTTGTTGCAGTGTAGCAGTGTTGTTGCAGTGTAACAGTGTTGATGCAGTGTAGCAGTGTTGTTGTTGTAGTGTAGCAGTGTTGTTGTTGCAGTGTAGCAGTGTTGTTGTTGCAGTGTAGCAGTGTTGTTGCAGTGTAACAGTGTTGTTGCAGTGTAGAAGTGTTGTTGTAGTGTAGCAGTGTTGTTGCAGTGTAGCAGTGTTGTTGCAGTGTAGCAGTGTTGTTGCAGTGTAACAGTGTTGTTGCAGTGTAGAAGTGTTGTTGTAGTGTAGCAGTGTTGTTGCAGTGTAGCAGTGTTGTTGCAGTGTAGCAGTGTTGTTGCAGTGTAACAGTGTTGTTGCAGTGTAGAAGTGTTGTTGTAGTGTAGCAGTGTTGTTGCAGTGTAGCAGTGTTGTTGCAGTGTAACAGTGTTGTTGCAGTGTAGCAGTGTTGTTGCAGTGTAACAGTGTTGTTGCAGCGTAGCAGTGTTGTTGCAGTGTAACAGTGTTGTTGCAGTGTAGCAGTGTTGTTGCAGTGTAACAGTGTTGTTGCAGTGTAACAGTGTTGTTGCAGTGTAGCAGTGTTGTTGCAGTGTAGCAGTGTTGTTGCAGTGTAACAGTGTTGTTGCAGTGTAACAGTGTTGTTGCAGTGTAACAGTGTTGTTGCAGTGTAACAGTGTTGTTGCAGTGTAACAGTGTTGTTGCAGTGTAACAATTTTCAGAATATCTTTCCATTTTTTTATGGTAAATCATTGTACCAAAAATATTGTTAAAGTCATAATTTAGATACATTAAGTAATGCTATTTTACGTAGTAATTAACTAATTTTGAAAAGGTTTCTTCACTTAATGAGATCAAGACCAGTCATCAAGGTCAAGATCAAGACCAGTCATCAGGGTCAAGATCAAGACCAGTCATCAAGGTCAAGATCAAGACCAGTCATCAGGGTCAAGATCAAGACCAGTCATCAAGGTCATGTTACCTTCATTGATGGGAAAGAAGGAGCAGTAATTCCGGAACATTAATTAACAACGTTGTTAAAGCCAATACATGAAGAACAAAGCTCATGTCTGGTAGCAGAGACAGTGTCTACAACACTACTACACAAAGTAGAAGAGACAGTATCTACAACACTACTACACAAAGTAGAAGAGACAGTATCTACAACACTACTACACAAAGTAGAAGAGACAGTATCTACAACACTACTACACAAAGTAGAAGAGACAGTATCTACAACACTACTACACAAAGTAGAAGAGACAGTATCTACAACACTACTACACAAAGTAGCAGAGACAGTATCTACAACACTACTACACAAAGTAGAAGAGACAGTATCTACAACACTACTACACAAAGTAGCAGAGACAGTATCTACAACACTACTACACAAAGTAGAAGAGACAGTACCTACAACACTACTACACAAAGTAGCAGAGACAGTATCTACAACACTACTACACAAAGTAGCAGTATCTACAACACTACTACACAAAGTAGCAGAGACAGTATCTACAACACTACTACACAAAGTAGAAGAGACAGTATCTACAACACTACTACACAAAGTAGCAGAGACAGTATCTACAACACTACTACACAAAGTAGAAGAGACAGTATCTACAACACTACTACACAAAGTAGCAGAGACAGTATCTACAACACTACTACACAAAGTAGCAGAGACAGTATCTACAACACTACTACACAAAGTAGAAGAGACAGTATCTACAACACTACTACACAAAGTAGCAGAGACAGTATCTACAGCACTACTACACAAAGTAGAAGAGACAGTATCTACAACACCACTACACAAAGTAGAAGAGACAGTATCTACAACACTACTACACAAAGTAGAAGAGACAGAATATACAACACTACTACACAAAGTAGAAGAGACAGTATCTACAACACTACTACACAAACTAGCAGAGACAGTATCTACAACACTACTACACAAAGTAGAAGAGACAGTATCTACAACACTACTACACAAAGTAGAAGAGACAGTATCTACAACACTACTACACAAAGTAAAAGAGACAGTATCTACAACACTACTACACAAAGTAGAAGAGACAGTATCTACAACACTACTACACAAAGTAGAAGAGACAGTATCTACAACACTACTACACAAAGTAGAAGAGACAGCATCTACAACACTACTACACAAAGTAGAAGAGACAGTATCTACAACACTACTACACAAAGTAGAAGAGACAGTATATACAACACTACTACAGAAAGTAGCAGAGACAGTATCTACAACACTACTACACAAAGTAGAAGAGACAGTATCTACAACACTACTACACAAAGTAGAAGAGACAGTATCTACAACACTACTACACAAAGTAGAAGAGACAGTATCTACAACACTACTACACAAAGTAGAAGAGACAGTATCTACAACACTACTACACAAAGTAGCAGAGACAGTATCTACAACACTACTACACAAAGTAGCAGAGACAGTATCTACAACACTACTACACAAAGTAGAAGAGACAGTATCTACAACACTACTACACAAAGTAGCAGAGACAGTATCTACAACACTACTACACAAAGTAGAAGAGACAGTATCTACAACACCACTACACAAAGTAGAAGAGACAGTATCTACAACACTACTACACAAAGTAGAAGAGACAGTATCTACAACACTACTACACAAAGTAGAAGAGACAGTATCTACAACACTACTACACAAAGTAGCAGAGACAGTATCTACAACACTACTACACAAAGTAGAAGAGACAGTATCTACAACACTACTACACAAAGTAGAAGAGACAGTATCTACAACACTACTACACAAAGTAGAAGAGACAGTATCTACAACACTACTACACAAAGTAGAAGAGACAGTATCTACAACACTACTACACAAAGTAGAAGAGACAGTATCTACAACACTACTACACAAAGTAGAAGAGACAGTATCTACAACACTACTACACAAAGTAGCAGAGACAGTATCTACAACACTACTACACAAAGTAGAAGAGACAGTATCTACAACACTACTACACAAAGTAGAAGAGACAGTATCAACAACACTACTACACAAAGTAGAAGAGACAGTATCTACAACACTACTACACAAAGTAGAAGAGACAGTATCTACAAAACTACTACACAAAGTAGAAGAGACAGTATCTACAACACTACTACACAAAGTAGAAGAGACAGTATCTAAAACATTACTATACAAACTAGAAGAGACAGTATCTACAAAACTACTACACAAAGTAGAAGAGACAGTATTTACAACACTACTACACAAAGTAGAAGAGACAGTATCTACAATACTACTACACAAAGTAGAAGAGACAGTATCTACAAAACTACTACACAAAGTAGAAGAGACAGTATCTACAAAACTACTACACAAAGTAGAAGAGACAGTATCTACAAAACTACTACACAAAGTAGCAGAGGCAATATCTACAAAACTACTACACAAAGTAGAAGAGACAGTATCTACAAAACTACTACACAAAGTAGCAGAGGCAATATCTACAAAACTACTACACAAAGTAGAAGAGACAGTATCTACAAAACTACTACACAAAGTAGCAGAGGCAATATCTACAAAACTACTACACAAAGTAGAAGAGACAGTATCTACAAAACTACTACACAAAGTAGAAGAGACAGTATCTACAAAACTACTACACAAAGTAGCAGAGGCAATATCTACAACACTACTACACAAAGTAGAAGAGACAGTATCTACAACACTACTACACAAAGTAGAAGAGTCAGTATCTACAAAACTACTACACAAAGTAGCAGAGGCAATATCTACAACACTACTACACAAAGTAGAAGAGACAGTATCTACAAAACTACTACACAAAGTAGCAGAGGCAATATCTACAACACTACTACACAAAGTAGAAGAGACAGTATCTACAAAACTACTACACAAAGTAGCAGAGGCAGTATCTACAAAACTACTACACAAAGTAGCAGAGGCAATATCTACAACACTACTACACAAAGTAGAAGAGACAGTATCTACAAAACTACTACACAAAGTAGCAGAGGCAATATCTACAACACTACTACACAAAGTAGAAGAGACAGTATCTACAAAACTACTACACAAAGTAGCAGAGGCAATATCTACAATACTACTACACAAAGTAGAAGAGACAGTATCTACAAAACTACTACACAAAGTAGCAGAGGCAATATCTACAATACTACTACACAAAGTAGAAGAGGTAGACCAAAATTTAATTTACACGAAGTATCAACAAGAAAATATTAGGACTAATGTGCTGAGGCATAACGCCAAAAAATAAATGTACGTGTAAAGCAGCAGATTGGAAGATGTGAACTGCAACAAGCGAGCAGTGTGTCTCCACCTGACTTATAGATGCTGGTACAAGAGAGGAGTGTGTCTCCACCTGACTTATAGATGCTGGTACAAGAGAGGAGTGTGTCTCCACCTGACTTATAGATGCTGTTACGAGAGAGGAGTGTGTCTCGACCTGACTTATAGATGCTGGTACAAGAGAGCAGTGTGTCTCCACCTGACTTATAGATGCTGGTACAAGAGAGGAGTGTGTCTCCACCTGACTTATAGATGCTGGTACAAGAGAGGAGTGTGTCTCCACCTGACTTATAGATGCTGGTACAAGAGAGCAGTGTGTCTCCACCTGACTTATAGATGCTGGTACAAGAGAGCAGTGTGTCTCCACCTGACTTATATGTGCTGGTACAAGAGAGCAGTGTGTCTCCACCTGACTTATAGATGCTGGTACAAGAGAGCAGTGTGTCTCGACCTGACTTATAGATGCTGGTACAAGAGAGCAGTGTGTCTCCACCTGACTTATAGATGCTGGTACAAGAGAGGAGTGTGTCTCCACCTGACTTATAGATGCTGGTACAAGAGAGCAGTGTGTCTTCACCTGACTTATAGATGCTGGTACAAGAGAGGAGTGTGTCTCCACCTGACTTATAGATGCTGGTACAAGAGAGCAGTGTGTCTCCACCTGACTTATAGATGCTGGTACAAGAGAGGAGTGTGTCTCCACCTGACTTATAGATGCTGGTACAAGAGAGCAGTGTGTCTTCACCTGACTTATAGATGCTGGTACAAGAGAGGAGTGTGTCTCCACCTGACTTATAGATGCTGGTACAAGAGAGCAGTGTGTCTCGACCTGACTTATAGATGCTGGTACAAGAGAGCAGTGTGTCTCGACCTGACTTATAGATGCTGGTACAAGAGAGCAGTGTGTCTCGACCTGACTTATAGATGCTGGTACAAGAGAGCAGTGTGTCTCGACCTGACTTATAGATGCTGGTACAAGAGAGCAGTGTGTTTCGACCTGACTTATAGATGCTGGTACAAGAGAGGAGTGTGTTTCGACCTGACTTATAGATGCTGGTACAAGAGAGCAGTGTGTTTCGACCTGACTTATAGATGCTGGTACAAGAGAGCAGTGTGTTTCGACCTGACTTATAGATGCTGGTACAAGAGAGCAGTGTGTTTCGACCTGACTTATAGATGCTGGTACAAGAGAGGAGTGTGTTTCGACCTGACTTATAGATGCTGGTACAAGAGAGGAGTGTGTCTCGACCTGACTTATAGATGCTGGTACAAGATAGGAGTGTGTCTCGACCTGACTTATAGATGCTGGTACAAGATAGGAGTGTGTCTCGACCTGACTTATAGATGCTGGTACAAGATAGGAGTGTGTCTCGACCTGACTTATAGATGCTGGTACAAGAGAGGAGTGTGTCTCGACCTGACTTATAGATGCTGGTACAAGAGAGGAGTGTGTCTCGACCTGACTTATAGATGCTGTTACGAGAGAGGAGTGTGTCTCGACCTGACTTATAGATGATGGTACAAGAGAGGAGTGTGTCTCGACCTGACTTATAGATGCTGGTACAAGAGAGGAGTGTATCTCGACCTGACTTATAGATGCTGTTACGAGAGAGGAGTGTGTCTCGACCTGATTTATAGATGCTGTTACGAGAGAGTAGTGTGTCTCGACCTGACGTATAGATGCTGGTACAAGAGAGGAGTGTGTCTCGACCTGACTTATAGATGCTGGTACAAGAGAGGAGTGTGTCTCGACCTGACTTATAGATGCTGGTACAAGAGAGGAGTGTGTCTCGACCTGACTTATAGATGCTGGTACAAGAGAGGAGTGTGTCTCGACCTGACTTATAGATGCTGGTACAAGAGAGGAGTGTGTCTGGACCTGACTTATTGATGCTGGTACAAGAGAGGAGTGTGTCTGGACCTGACTTATTGATGCTGGTACAAGAGAGGAGTGTGTCTGGACCTGACTTATAAGTGCTGGTACAAGAGAGGAGTGTGTCTGGACCTGACTTATAGGTGCTGGTACAAGAGAGGAGTGTGTCTGGACCTGACTTATTGGTGCTGGTACAAGAGAGGAGTGTGTCTGGACCTGACTTATAGGTGCTGGTACAAGAGAGGAGTGTGTCTGGACCTGACTTATAGATGCTGGTACAAGAGAGGAGTGTGTCTCGACCTGACGTACAGGTGTGCTGGAACAAGAGAGGAGTGTGTCTCGACCTGACTTATAGATGCTGGTACAAGAGAGGAGTGTGTCTGGACCTGACTTATAGATGCTGGTACAAGAGAGGAGTGTGTCTCGACCTGACTTATAGATGCTGGTACAAGAGAGGAGTGTGTCTGGACCTGACTTATTGATGCTGGTACAAGAGAGGAGTGTGTCTCGACCTGACGTACAGATGTGCTGGAACAAGAGAGGAGTGTGTCTGGACCTGACTTATAGATGCTGGTACAAGAGAGGAGTGTGTCTGGACCTGACTTATAGATGCTGGTACAAGAGAGGAGTGTCTCGACCTGACTTATAGATGCTGGTACAAGAGAGGACTGTGTCTGGACCTGACTTATTGATGCTGGTACAAGAGAGGAGTGTGTCTCGACCTGACGTACAGATGTGCTGGAACAAGAGAGGAGTGTGTCTCGACCTGACTTATAGATGCTGTTACGAGAGAGGAGTGTGTCTGGACCTGACTTATTGATGCTGGTACAAGAGGGGAGTGTCTCTCGACCTGACGTATAGATGCTGGTACAAGAGAGGAGTGTGCCTGAACCTGACTTATAGATACTGGTACAAGAGAGGAGTGTGTCTCGACCAGACTTATAGATGCTGGTACAAGAGAGGAGTGTGTCTCGACCTGACTTATAGATGCTGGTACAAGAGAGGAGTGTGTCTCGACCTGACTTATAGATGTTGGTACAAGAGAGGAGTGTGTCTGGACCTGACTTATAGATGCTGGTACAAGTGTCTCTACCTGACTTATAGACGCTGGTACAAGAGAGGAGAGTCTCTCGACCTGACTTATAGATGCTGGTACAAGAGAGGGGTGTGCCTGGACCTGACTTATAGATGTTGGTACAAGAGAGGAGTGTGTCTCGACCTGACTTATAGATGCTGGTACAAGTGTCTCTACCTGACCTATAGATGCTGGTACAAGAGAGAAGTGTGTCTGGACCTGACTTATAAATGCTGCTACAAGAAAGGAGTGTGTCTGGACCTGTATTATAGATGCTGGTACAAGAGAGGAGTGTGTCTGGACCTGACGTATAGATGCTGGTGCAAAAGAGGGGTGTGCCTGGACCTGACTTATAGATGCTGGTACAAGAGAGGAGTGTGTCTGGACCTGACTTATAGATGCTGGTACAAGAGAGGAGAGTCCCTCGACCTGACCTATAGATGCTGGTACAAGAGAGGGGAGTGTCTGGACCTGACTTATAGATGTTGCATCTACTTATAGATGTTACATCTACTGGCAGTAGAGTATTCTACAGGCTTCTACTGATTTTAGAAGAAGCGCTCACCGCAGCTCACTGAGTCTGTTGGCCTCAGTTATTTGACAGCCGCATTCAGTGAGCTTGCAAAATAGTGTGTGCTGCATCGGACCACCTTGCGGTGTGTCAACTGGTCTTGAAGGCGGTAGATAGTACTCACCAGACCATCTTACGGTGTACTTCTACCGGCCTTAGAGAGTATTTACAGGACTACTGGTGATGTCTGCGGACTCACCGCCTACGCTGGTCAACTGTGGGCCGGAGTCATCGGATGCTGTTAAGTGGGACATTACATGAAGAAAAGGTTGGAGTGTTACACTGAACTGGGCTAGGACCGTAGTGTGACACTTAAGCAAGTATGATGGAGTGGAACACTGAGATATGCTACAGGACCGTAGAGGAACACTGAGAAGAAAAGGGTGTCGTGTGACACTGAAGATGGCCTGGTTGTAGTGTACATTGAACAGTGTCATGTGACTGGCCTCGACAAAGACGCTACGCGGGTAGTGTGACGCAGAGACAAGGGTGTCAAGTGTGACACGGTTGCGAAAGTGTGTGTATTACACGAAGAAAAGGGTGTCAAGTGACACGGTGGAGAAAGAGCGTCACAACTAGGATAAGTGTCGTGAGAAACGCAGTTGATTGTAATTTATTACTTTAAATGTTACTTAATTTATTATTTTAGCATAGATATATATAGTGACACAGTAGTGTCAAGAAAGTTGTAACCTGTGTAGGGTTACGAATTTTTTATTATTTTAGTTAGATGCTAATTATAATTTATTATTGTAACATATATATATATATATATATATAATTATATATATATATATATATATATATATATATATATATATATATATATATATATATATATTATTTTTTTTTTTTATTATCACACCGGCCGATTCCCACCAAGGCAGGGTGGCCCGAAAAAGAAAAACTTTCACCATCATTCACTCCATCACTGTCTTGCCAGAAGGGTGCTTTACACTACAGTTTTTAAACTGCAACATTAACACCCCTCCTTCAGAGTGCAGGCACTGTACTTCCCATCTCCAGGACTCAAGTCCGGCCTGCCGGTTTCCCTGAATCCCTTCATAAATGTTACTTTGCTCACACTCCAACAGCACGTCAAGTATTAAAAACCATTTGTCTCCATTCACTCCTATCAAACACGCTCACGCATGCCTGCTGGAAGTCCAAGCCCCTCGCACACAAAACCTCCTTTACCCCCTCCCTCCAACCCTTCCTAGGCCGACCCCTACCCCGCCTTCCTTCCACTACAGACTGATACACTCTTGAAGTCATTCTGTTTCGCTCCATTCTCTCTACATGTCCGAACCACCTCAACAACCCTTCCTCAGCCCTCTGGACAACAGTTTTGGTAATCCCGCACCTCCTCCTAACTTCCAAACTACGAATTCTCTGCATTATATTCACACCACACATTGCCCTCAGACATGACATCTCCACTGCCTCCAGCCTTCTCCTCGCTGCAACATTCATCACCCACGCTTCACACCCATATAAGAGCGTTGGTAAAACTATACTCTCATACATTCCCCTCTTTGCCTCCAAGGACAAAGTTCTTTGTCTCCACAGACTCCTAAGTGCACCACTCACTCTTTTTCCCTCATCAATTCTATGATTCACCTCATCTTTCATAGACCCATCCGCTGACACGTCCACTCCCAAATATCTGAATACGTTCACCTCCTCCATACTCTCTCCCTCCAATCTGATATTCAATCTTTCATCACCTAATCTTTTTGTTATCCTCATAACCTTACTCTTTCCTGTATTCACCTTTAATTTTCTTCTTTTGCACACCCTACCAAATTCATCCACCAATCTCTGCAACTTCTCTTCAGAATCTCCCAAGAGCACAGTGTCATCGGCAAAGAGCAGCTGTGACAACTCCCACTTTGTGTGTGATTCTTTATCTTTTAACTCCACGCCTCTTGCCAAGACCCTCGCATTTACTTCTCTTACAACCCCATCTATAAATATATTAAACAACCACGGTGACATCACACATCCTTGTCTAAGGCCTACTTTTACTGGGAAAAAATTTCCCTCTTTCCTACATACTCTAACTTGAGCCTCACTATCCTCGTAAAAACTCTTCACTGCTTTCAGTAACCTACCTCCTACACCATACACTTGCAACATCTGCCACATTGCCCCCCTATCCACCCTGTCATACGCCTTTTCCAAATCCATAAATGCCACAAAGACCTCTTTAGCCTTATCTAAATACTGTTCACTTATATGTTTCACTGTAAACACCTGGTCCACACACCCCCTACCTTTCCTAAAGCCTCCTTGTTCATCTGCTATCCTATTCTCCGTCTTACTCTTAATTCTTTCAATTATAACTCTACCATACACTTTACCAGGTACACTCAACAGACTTATCCCCCTATAATTTTTGCACTCTCTTTTATCCCCTTTGCCTTTATACAAAGGAACTATGCATGCTCTCTGCCAATCCCTAGGTACCTTACCCTCTTCCATACATTTATTAAATAATTGCACCAACCACTCCAAAACTATATCCCCACCTGCTTTTAACATTTCTATCTTTATCCCATCAATCCCGGCTGCCTTACCCCCTTTCATTTTACCTACTGCCTCACGAACTTCCCCCACACTCACAACTGGCTCTTCCTCACTCCTACAAGATGTTATTCCTCCTTGCCCTATACACGAAATCACAGCTTCCCTATCTTCATTAACATTTAACAATTCCTCAAAATATTCCTTCCATCTTCCCAATACCTCTACCTCTCCATTTAATAACTCTCCTCTCCTATTTTTAACTGACAAATCCATTTGTTCTCTAGGCTTTCTTAACTTGTTAATCTCACTCCAAAACTTTTTCTTATTTTCAACAAAATTTGTTGATAACATCTCACCCACTCTCTCATTTGCTCTCTTTTTACATTGCTTCACCACTCTCTTAACTTCTCTCTTTTTCTCCATATACTCTTCCCTCCTTGCATCACTTCTACTTTGTAAAAACTTCTCATATGCTAACTTTTTCTCCCTTACTACTCTCTTTACATCATCATTCCACCAATCGCTCCTCTTCCCTCCTGCACCCACTTTCCTGTAACCACAAACTTCTGCTGAACACTCTAACACTACATTTTTAAACCTACCCCATACCTCTTCGACCCCATTGCCTATGCTCTCATTAGCCCATCTATCCTCCAATAGCTGTTTATATCTTACCCTAACTGCCTCCTCTTTTAGTTTATAAACCTTCACCTCTCTCTTCCCTGATGCTTCTATTCTCCTTGTATCCCATCTACCTTTTACTCTCAGTGTAGCTACAACTAGAAAGTGATCTGATATATCTGTGGCCCCTCTATAAACATGTACATCCTGAAGTCTACTCAACAGTCTTTTATCTACCAATACATAATCCAACAAACTACTGTCATTTCGCCCTACATCATATCGTGTATACTTATTTATCCTCTTTTTCTTAAAATATGTATTACCTATAACTAAACCCCTTTCTATACAAAGTTCAATCAAAGGGCTCCCATTATCATTTACACCTGGCACCCCAAACTTACCTACCACACCCTCTCTAAAAGTTTCTCCTACTTTAGCATTCTGCAAGGTAGGTAGTGGTGTGGTCTTGCTGGGTCTTGACACAGCTGCAGGGTAGGTAGTAGTGTGGTCTTGCTGGGTCTTGACACAGCTGCAGGGTAGGTAGTAGTGTGGTCTTGCTGGGTCTTGACAGCTGCAGGGTAGGTAGTAGTGTGGTCTTGCTGGGTCTTGACAGCTGCAGGGTAGGTAGTAGTGTGGTCTTGCTGGGTCTTGACACAGCTGCAGGGTAGGTAGTAGTGTGGTCTTGCTGGGTCTTGACAGCTGCAGGGTAGGTAGTAGTGTGGTCTTGCTGGGTCTTGACACAGCTGCAGGGTAGGTAGTAGTGTGGTCTTGCTGGGTCTTGACACAGCTGCAGGGTAGGTAGTAGTGTGGTCTTGCTGGGTCTTGACACAGCTGCAAGGTAGGTAGTAGTGTGGTCTTGCTGGGTCTTGACAGCTGCAGGGTAGGTAGTGGTGTGGTCTTGCTGGGTCTTGACAGCTGCAGGGTAGGTAGTGGTGTGGTCTTGCTGGGTCTTGACACAGCTGCAAGGTAGGTAGTGGTGTGGTCTTGCTGGGTCTTGACAGCTGCAGGGTAGGTAGTGGTGTGGTCTTGCTGGGTCTTGACAGCTGCAGGGTAGGTAGTGGTGTGGTCTTGCTGGGTCTTGACACAGCTGCAAGGTAGGTAGTGGTGTGGTCTTGCTGGGTCTTGACACAGCTGCAGGGTAGGTAGTGGTGTGGTCTTGCTGGGTCTTGACACAGCTGCAGGGTAGGTAGTGGTGTGGTCTTGCTGGGTCTTGACACAGCTGCAAGGTAGGTAGTGGTGTGGTCTTGCTGGGTCTTGACACAGCTGCAGGGTAGGTAGTGGTGTGGTCTTGCTGGGTCTTGACACAGCTGCAAGGTAGGTAGTGGTGTGGTCTTGCTGGGTCTTGACACAGCTGCAGGGTAGGTAGTGGTGTGGTCTTGCTGGGTCTTGACACAGCTGCAGGGTAGGTAGTGGTGTGGTCTTGCTGGGTCTTGACACAGCTGCAGGGTAGGTAGTGGTGTGGTCTTGCTGGGTCTTGACACAGCTGCAAGGTAGGTAGTGGTGTGGTCTTGCTGGGTCTTGACACAGCTGCAAGGTAGGTAGTGGTGTGGTCTTGCTGGGTCTTGACAGCTGCAGGGTAGGTAGTGGTGTGGTCTTGCTGGGTCTTGACAGCTGCAGGGTAGGTAGTGGTGTGGTCTTGCTGGGTCTTGACAGCTGCAGGGTAGGTAGTGGTGTGGTCTTGCTGGGTCTTGACACAGCTGCAAGGTAGGTAGTGGTGTGGTCTTGCTGGGTCTTGACACAGCTGCAGGGTAGGTAGTGGTGTGGTCTTGCTGGGTCTTGACACAGCTGCAGGGTAGGTAGTGGTGTGGTCTTGCTGGGTCTTGACACAGCTGCAGGGTAGGTAGTGGTGTGGTCTTGCTGGGTCTTGACACAGCTGCAGGGTAGGTAGTGGTGTGGTCTTGCTGGGTCTTGACACAGCTGCAGGGTAGGTAGTAGTGTGGTCTTGCTGGGTCTTGACACAGCTGCAGGGTAGGTAGTGGTGTGGTCTTGCTGGGTCTTGACACAGCTGCAGGGTAGGTAGTGGTGTGGTCTTGCTGGGTCTTGACACAGCTGCAGGGTAGGTAGTAGTGTGGTCTTGCTGGGTCTTGACACAGCTGCAGGGTAGGTAGTGGTGTGGTCTTGCTGGGTCTTGACACAGCTGCAGGGTAGGTAGTGGTGTGGTCTTGCTGGGTCTTGACACAGCTGCAGGGTAGGTAGTGGTGTGGTCTTGCTGGGTCTTGACACAGCTGCAGGGTAGGTAGTAGTGTGGTCTTGCTGGGTCTTGACACAGCTGCAGGGTAGGTAGTAGTGTGGTCTTGCTGGGTCTTGACACAGCTGCAGGGTAGGTAGTGGTGTGGTCTTGCTGGGTCTTGACAGCTGCAGGGTAGGTAGTAGTGTGGTCTTGCTGGGTCTTGACACAGCTGCAGGGTAGGTAGTGGTGTGGTCTTGCTGGGTCTTGACACAGCTGCAGGGTAGGTAGTGGTGTGGTCTTGCTGGGTCTTGACACAGCTGCAGGGTAGGTAGTGGTGTGGTCTTGCTGGGTCTTGACACAGCTGCAGGGTAGGTAGTGGTGTGGTCTTGCTGGGTCTTGACACAGCTGCAGGGTAGGTAGTGGTGTGGTCTTGCTGGGTCTTGACACAGCTGAAGGGTAGGTAGTGGTGTGGTCTTGCTGGGTCTTGACACAGCTGCAGGGTAGGTAGTGGTGTGGTCTTGCTGGGTCTTGACACAGCTGCAGGGTAGGTAGTGGTGTGGTCTTGCTGGGTCTTGACAGCTGCAGGGTAGGTAGTGGTGTGGTCTTGCTGGGTCTTGACAGCTGCAGGGTAGGTAGTGGTGTGGTCTTGCTGGGTCTTGACAGCTGCAGGGTAGGTAGTGGTGTGGTCTTGCTGGGTCTTGACACAGCTGCAGGGTAGGTAGTGGTGTGGTCTTGCTGGGTCTTGACACAGCTGCAGGGTAGGTAGTGGTGTGGTCTTGCTGGGTCTTGACACAGCTGCATGGTAGGTAGTGGTGTGGTCTTGCTGGGTCTTGACACAGCTGCAGGGTAGGTAGTAGTGTGGTCTTGCTGGGTCTTGACACAGCTGCAGGGTAGGTAGTAGTGTGGTCTTGCTGGGTCTTGACACAGCTGCAGGGTAGGTAGTAGTGTGGTCTTGCTGGGTCTTGACACAGCTGCAGGGTAGGTAGTGGTGTGGTCTTGCTGGGTCTTGACACAGCTGCAGGGTAGGTAGTGGTGTGGTCTTGCTGGGTCTTGACACAGCTGCAGGGTAGGTAGTGGTGTGGTCTTGCTGGGTCTTGACAGCTGCAGGGTAGGTAGTAGTGTGGTCTTGCTGGGTCTTGCTGGGTCTTGACACAGCTGCAGGGTAGGTAGTGGTGTGGTCTTGCTGGGTCTTGACACAGCTGCAGGGTAGGTAGTAGTGTGGTCTTGCTGGGTCTTGACACAGCTGCAGGGTAGGTAGTAGTGTGGTCTTGCTGGGTCTTGACACAGCTGCAGGGTAGGTAGTAGTGTGGTCTTGCTGGGTCTTGACACAGCTGCAGGGTAGGTAGTAGTGTGGTCTTGCTGGGTCTTGACACAGCTGCAGGGTAGGTAGTAGTGTGGTCTTGCTGGGTCTTGACACAGCTGCAGGGTAGGTAGTGGTGTGGTCTTGCTGGGTCTTGACACAGCTGCAGGGTAGGTAGTAGTGTGGTCTTGCTGGGTCTTGACACAGCTGCAGGGTAGGTAGTGGTGTGGTCTTGCTGGGTCTTGACACAGCTGCAGGGTAGGTAGTGGTGTGGTCTTGCTGGGTCTTGACACAGCTGCAGGGTAGGTAGTGGTGTGGTCTTGCTGGGTCTTGACACAGCTGCAGGGTAGGTAGTGGTGTGGTCTTGCTGGGTCTTGACACAGCTGCAGGGTAGGTAGTAGTGTGGTCTTGCTGGGTCTTGACACAGCTGCAGGGTAGGTAGTGGTGTGGTCTTGCTGGGTCTTGACACAGCTGCAGGGTAGGTAGTAGTGTGGTCTTGCTGGGTCTTGACACAGCTGCAGGGTAGGTAGTAGTGTGGTCTTGCTGGGTCTTGACACAGCTGCAGGGTAGGTAGTAGTGTGGTCTTGCTGGGTCTTGACACAGCTGCAGGGTAGGTAGTGGTGTGGTCTTGCTGGGTCTTGACACAGCTGCAGGGTAGGTAGTGGTGTGGTCTTGCTGGGTCTTGACACAGCTGCAGGGTAGGTAGTGGTGTGGTCTTGCTGGGTCTTGACACAGCTGCAGGGTAGGTAGTGGTGTGGTCTTGCTGGGTCTTGACACAGCTGCAGGGTAGGTAGTGGTGTGGTCTTGCTGGGTCTTGACACAGCTGCAGGGTAGGTAGTGGTGTGGTCTTGCTGGGTCTTGACACAGCTGCAGGGTAGGTAGTAGTGTGGTCTTGCTGGGTCTTGACACAGCTGCAGGGTAGGTAGTAGTGTGGTCTTGCTGGGTCTTGACACAGCTGCAGGGTAGGTAGTAGTGTGGTCTTGCTGGGTCTTGACACAGCTGCAGGGTAGGTAGTAGTGTGGTCTTGCTGGGTCTTGACACAGCTGCAGGGTAGGTAGTAGTGTGGTCTTGCTGGGTCTTGACACAGCTGCAGGGTAGGTAGTGGTGTGGTCTTGCTGGGTCTTGACACAGCTGCAGGGTAGGTAGTGGTGTGGTCTTGCTGGGTCTTGACACAGCTGCAGGGTAGGTAGTGGTGTGGTCTTGCTGGGTCTTGACACAGCTGCAGGGTAGGTAGTGGTGTGGTCTTGCTGGGTCTTGACACAGCTGCAGGGTAGGTAGTGGTGTGGTCTTGCTGGGTCTTGACACAGCTGCAGGGTAGGTAGTGGTGTGGTCTTGCTGGGTCTTGACACAGCTGAAGGGTAGGTAGTGGTGTGGTCTTGCTGGGTCTTGACACAGCTGCAGGGTAGGTAGTGGTGTGGTCTTGCTGGGTCTTGACACAGCTGCAGGGTAGGTAGTGGTGTGGTCTTGCTGGGTCTTGACACAGCTGCAGTGGTAGGTAGGTAGTGCAGTAGTGTGTCTTGCTGGGTCTTGACACAGCTGCAGGGTAGGTAGTGGTGTGGTCTTGCTGGGTCTTGACACAGCTGCAGGGTAGGTAGTGGTGTGGTCTTGCTGGGTCTTGACACAGCTGCAGGGTAGGTAGTGGTGTGGTCTTGCTGGGTCTTGACACAGCTGCAGGGTAGGTAGTGGTGTGGTCTTGCTGGGTCTTGACACAGCTGCAGGGTAGGTAGTGGTGTGGTCTTGCTGGGTCTTGACACAGCTGCAGGGTAGGTAGTGGTGTGGTCTTGCTGGGTCTTGACACAGCTGCAGGGTAGGTAGTGGTGTGGTCTTGCTGGGTCTTGACACAGCTGCAGGGTAGGTAGTAGTGTGGTCTTGCTGGGTCTTGACACAGCTGCAGGGTAGGTAGTAGTGTGGTCTTGCTGGGTCTTGACACAGCTGCAGGGTAGGTAGTAGTGTGGTCTTGCTGGGTCTTGACACAGCTGCAGGGTAGGTAGTAGTGTGGTCTTGCTGGGTCTTGACACAGCTGCAGGGTAGGTAGTGGTGTGGTCTTGCTGGGTCTTGACACAGCTGCAGGGTAGGTAGTGGTGTGTGGTCTTGCTGGGTCTTGACACAGCTGCAGGGTAGGTAGTGGTGTGGTCTTGCTGGGTCTTGACACAGCTGCAGGGTAGGTAGTAGTGTGGTCTTGCTGGGTCTTGACACAGCTGCAGGGTAGGTAGTAGTGTGGTCTTGCTGGGTCTTGACACAGCTGCAGGGTAGGTAGTGGTGTGGTCTTGCTGGGTCTTGACACAGCTGCAGGGTAGGTAGTGGTGTGGTCTTGCTGGGTCTTGACACAGCTGCAGGGTAGGTAGTAGTGTGGTCTTGCTGGGTCTTGACACAGCTGCAGGGTAGGTAGTGGTGTGGTCTTGCTGGGTCTTGACACAGCTGCAGGGTAGGTAGTGTGTGGTCTTGCTGGGTCTTGAGTGCAGGTAGGTAGTGGTGTGGTCTTGCTGGGTCTTGACACAGCTGCAGGGTAGGTAGTGGTGTGGTCTTGCTGGGTCTTGACACAGCTGCAGGGTAGGTAGTGGTGTGGTCTTGCTGGGTCTTGACACAGCTGCAAGGTAGGTAGTGGTGTGGTCTTGCTGGGTCTTGACACAGCTGCAGGGTAGGTAGTGGTGTGGTCTTGCTGGGTCTTGACACAGCTGCAGGGTAGGTAGTGGTGTGGTCTTGCTGGGTCTTGACACAGCTGCAGGGTAGGTAGGTAGGTAGTGTGTCTTGCTGGGTCTTGCTGCAGGGTAGGTAGTCTTGACACAGCTGCAGGGTAGGTAGTGGTGTGGTCTTGCTGAGTCTTGACACAGCTGCAAGGTAGGTAGAGGTGTGGTCTTGCTGGGTCTTGACACAGCTGCAGGGTAGGTAGTGGTGTGGTCTTGGTGGGTCTAGACACCATTGTGTGACTCTGATCGCGGGTTCTAACCCCACTCAGTGGTATGGTTTGTTTGTAATCCGGCTGTCATTACGATTTCGTGAGTCTTGTATATTTGAATGAAGAGTAAATATAGGAAATCGTGTCATTCGATTTCGTGAGTCAATTGACAACTAATAACAAATCAATCAATAAACTAATAATAATAATAATAATAATAATAATAATAATAATAATAATAATAAATTATCTTTATTTCTAGGGGTACATGAACAACGTATACAGACTTCGTTATCACCACCATTATTTAAATTAATACATTAATGTTGGTCATTACCTTCCCTGCTAGATGGAAGTACTTAAAAAAAATCTATGAATGGGACACAATAAGAAAGATGGGAAACAACAATGACAAAATAAATCATGAAAAGAGTATTGAACACTACCTGTATTTCCATAGTGCGAAACATTGAACAAAAATGACCGGGTGAATGAGCATCCATTAATACCTTTAAGAATGTTATTCCAAATATAATCATTCTCAGAAACATCAATGTTATTATATATCATAAGCAAATTGATTACTTAAGTCATCTGGTCTTGTAAACAAGAAAACTATAAATAAAACTATTCACGCAAACTAAGGCTAACTTGACTAACCAATTATATAAGTAATTAACAAAGGTTAGGTAATGTTTGTCAGGAAACAAGACAAGTGTTTCTTGACGCGGGTCTTAGTCTTTTGGTCTTGGGCTGTTTTGGTCATTTGACCGAAGGCTTCCCCGTCCACCCCTTTAAAAACTAAGATTGTAATTATAACCATTTTTAGTAGACCTGGGCTCCGGGGGTCCGCCCCAGGGGTCCGCCCCAGGGGTCTGTGCTCCGGGGGTCCGTCCCAGGTGTCCGCCCCAGGGGTCCGTCCCAGGTGTCCGCCCCAGGGGTCCGCCCCAGGGGTCCACCCCAGGGGTCCTTCCCAGGAGTCCACCCCAGGGGTCCGCCCCAGGGGTCCGTCCCAGGGGTCCGCCCCAGGGGTCCGTCCCAGGACGTCCGCCCCAGGGGTCCGTCCCAGGTGTCCGTCCCAGGGGTCCGCCCCAGGGGTCCGCCCCAGGGGTCCGTCCCAGGGGTCCGCCCCAGGGGTCCGCCCCAGGGGTCCGTCCCAGGGGTCCGCCCCAGGGGTCCGCCCCAGGGGTCCGCCCCAGGGACCCGTCCTACTAAATCCTCGTATCTTTTACATTTGCGGAAAATATTTTCTGGGGATTATTGTGTATAAATTGTAGGATTATTTTTCGTTCTTTTACAATTTGATTTTAGTTGAGAAATATTATCATCTGATTCCATTTATGTATATCAAGAGGATTTATATTAAATCAAGTGTGTATATCCAGAGGATTTATATTAAAGCAAGTGTGTAGAAAGTGTATATCCAGAGGATTTATATTAAAGCAAGTGTGTAGAAAGTGTATATCCAGAGGATTTATATTAAAACAAGTGTGTAGATAGTGTATATCCAGAGGATTTATATTAAAGCAAGTGTGTATAAAGTGTTTATTCAAATGAGTCCACCAACCAGAAGAAGAATATAGTTGACGTAATATCTGTTCTGGAAATAAATGGTATAAAATACCGACACTATGGATAAATAAACACAAATGCAGTATAATGTGATCCTTTATTGACAACGTTTCGCCCACACAGTGGTCTTTATCAAATCACAAACAAATCTGTTTGTGACTTAATAAAACCCACTGTGTGGGCGAAACGTTGTCAATAAAGGATCACATTATACTGCTGATGTGTTTATATTTCCAGTATCTGTTCCACCAGCAGAGGAGCTCAGCTCCATACATTTTATACTTCACTTATTATCATTTTGAAAATGTTAATCGAGAATAATTTACATTTGCAAATACAATGCAGAAATATTAATTAGTATTATACAAGTGAACAATATATGTAGGAGTACACAGAACTGTATAATATATTGAAACTGTTCGTCACTAGGAGGCAGCTGAGCATGAGTGGTCGCTCTCAGCGGCTCTCATCACTAGGAGGCAGCTGAGTGAGCATCGTCACTAGGAGGCAGCTGAGCATGAGTGGTCGCTCTCAGCGGCTCTCATCACTAGGAGGCAGCTGAGCATGAGTGGTCGCTCTCAGCGGCTCTCATCACTAGGAGGCAGCTGAGCATGAGTGGTCGCTCTCAGCGGCTCTCACAAGGGGAAAAACGAAATTTAACAGAAAATAAGTAAATTGTGATCATATTTTTATCTACACAGTCAAGACACCTCGTACAGGATTCAAGGACATGACTGCACCTCGCAAAAGGAAGTTTGAGAGTCGTGGGTGTACAGGTGAAGCAAGAGTATGACTTCCACCACCACTACACATGAGGCAGTAGCAACTACCTCGCTCAAAACGCGATTAGCTTTAAGAACTCGGAAATTCTTGTCCAACAGATCCTGTCAAAGCAGAACGCAGCTATCACATAGGTTGGGTAAAATTTGTCAGGAAAGAGGACAAATGTTTCCTGAGGCGGGTCTTAGTCATATAACCCGCCACTGGAACTTTTGGTCATCTGACTTACCTGTCCACACCTTTAAAAATTTAAGATTATAATTATAACCATTTTAGGTGAGCCCCATCCTGTGCAACACCTAACCTCACCCACTACCTATACTCCATGTTTTCTGTTCTCTGTATATGATGAAGTCACTTGTTGGCAAACCGTTTCCCTAATACAATGTCTTAGTTACCTCATGTGTGTCTATTTTACATACTTGTTCAGTGTTACTGTTCGAAACCTCAGTCAAGTTTCGTACACGTACCGTATTTTCCGGCATATAAGGCGCGCCTTTTTCCAACAAAAAAGTCTTGGAATATCAGCATGCGCCCTTATGATCAAGGGTAGGACGGAAAATACGGTACGTGTCCGTAGGCAGTATAGTGGACATTCGTGTACGGGATGGAGGACCAGACGATGAAGAGCGTCTTACAACTCCCTATACCAGAGGAAATGTGTAAATCCGATCCAATGTAACATTAAGTCTTTTATAAGACCATTCAAGCAATTGAACGATTCGAAAATCATCAGGTAGAGTGAACATGAGTGGAGAATCATCAGGTAGAGTGGACATGAATGGAGAATCATCAGGTAGAGTGGACATGAGTGGAGAATCATCAGGTAGAGTGGACATGAATGGAGAATCATCAGGTAGAGTGAACATGAGTGGAGAATCATCAGGTAGAGTGGACATGAATGGAGAATCATCAGGTAGAGTGGACATGAGTGGAGAATCATCAGGTAGAGTGGACATGAGTGGAGAATCATCAGGTAGAGTGAACATGAGTGGAGAATCATCAGGTAGAGTGAACATGAGTGGAGAATCATCAGGTAGAGTGGACATGAGAGGAGAATCATCAGGTAGAGTGAACATGAGAGGAGAATCATCAGGTAGAGTGAACATGAGTGGAGAATCATCAGGTAGAGTGGACATGAATGGAGAATCATCAGGTAGAGTGGACATGAGTGGAGAATCATCAGGTAGAGTGGACATGAATGGAGAATCATCAGGTAGAGTGGACATGAGTGGAGAATCATCAGGTAGAGTGAACATGAGTGGAGAATCATCAGGTAGAGTGGACATGAATGGAGAATCATCAGGTAGAGTCTACATGAGTGGAGAATCATCAGGTAGAGTGGACATGAGTGGAGAATCATCAGGTAGAGTGGACATGAGAGGAGAATCATCAGGTAGAGCGAACATGAGTGGAGAATCATCAGGTAGAGTGGACATGAGAGGAGAATCATCAGGTAGAGCGAACATGAGTGGAGAATCATCAGGTAGAGTGGACATGAGTGGAGAATCATCAGGTAGAGTGGACATGAGTGGAGAATAATCAGGTAGAGTGAACATGAGTGGAGAATCATCAGGCAGAGTGGACATAAGTGGAGAATCATCAGACAGAGTGGACATGAGTGGAGAATCATCAGGTAGAGTGGACATGAGAGGAGAATCATCAGGTAGAGCGAACATGAGTGGAGAATCATCAGGTAGAGCGAACATGAGTGGAGAATCATCAGGTAGAGTGGACATGAGAGGAGAATCATCAGGTAGAGTGAACATGAGTGGAGAATCATCAGGTAGAGTGGACATGAGTGGAGAATCATCAGGTAGAGTGGACATGAGTGGAGAATCATCAGGTAGAGTGGACATGAGTGGAGAATCATCAGGCAGAGTGGACATGAGTGGAGAATCATCAGGTAGAGTGGACATGAGTGGAGAATCATCAGGTAGAGTGGACATGAGTGCAGAATTATCAGGTAGAGTGGACATGAGTGGAGAATCATCAGGTTGAGTGGGCATGAGTGGAGAATCATCAGACTGAGTGGACATGAGTGGAGAATCTCTCAGGAAGAGTGAAGATGAGTGGAGAATCATCAGGTAGAGTGGGCATGAGTGGAGAATCATCAGGTTGAGTGGGCATGAGTGGAGAATCATCAGGTAGAGTGGGCATGAGTGGAGAATCATCAGGTTGAGTGGGCATGAGTGGAGAATCATCAGACTGGGTGGACATGAGTGGAGAATCATCAGGAAGAGTGAAGATGAGTGGAGAATCATCAGGTAGAGTGGGCATGAGTGGAGAATCATCAGGTAGAGTAGGCATGAGTGGAGAATCATCAGGTTGAGTGGGCATGATGGAGAATCATCAGGAAGAGTGAAGATGAGTGGAGAATCATCAGACTGGGTGGACATGAATGGAGAATCATCAGGAAGAGTGAAGATGAGTAGAGAATCATCAGGTAGAGTGAACATGAGTGGAAAATCATCAAGTAGAGTAGATGATAGTGAATATTCTATATTTCTTTAGGTAATTCCATTAATCCATATCCACAATCTCCATTTTCCTTTCACATAGCCACTCCAAGCTATTCATTCCCTCCTTCCCTTAACCACATACTTATCGTTCCATTTCATTCCATCCGTCCAGCAACCCGTCCTTCCCTACCCCTCTCTCCTTCCCACTGCTCCCCTCTGAGACAGGAACACCTGCTGCCTCCCGTCTCTCCTTCCCACTGCTCCTCTCTGAGACAGGAACACCTGCTGCCTCCCCTCTCTCCTTCCCACTGCTCCCCTCTGAGACAGGAACCCCTGCTGCCTCCCTGGGTAACCCAGCATTGAACATCAAAATTGTATACAATACCGACAGGTTGGTAGGTAAGACACATAGGCAACAGTTAGGCAACTTTATTCCGAAACGTTTCGCCTACACAGTAGGCTTCTTCAGTCGAATACAGAAAGTAGGCAGGAACAGTAGAGATGTGAAGACGATGTAATCAGTCCATCACCCTTGAAGACGTAGAATTTGAGGTTGTCAGTCCCTCAGCCTGGAGAAGTTCAGTTCCATAGTCAGGAACTATCTGAAGATCAAGCGACAGTGCGGAGACTTATATTCTCACTACTACTGCTACTACTCTGCACCTCTCCTTCCGACAGTATTTAAGTCTCCGCACTGTCGCTTGATCTTCAGATAGTTCCTGACTATGGAACTGAACTTCTCCAGGCTGAGGGACTGACAACCTCAAATTGTACGACTTCAAGGGTGATGGACTGATTACATCGTCTTCATATCTCTACTGTCCCTGCCTACTTTCTGTATTCGACTGAAGAAGCCTACTGTGTAGGCGAAACGTTCCGGAATAAAGTTGCCTAACTGTTGCCTATGTGTCTTACCTACTAACCCAGCATTGTTCCTCCCCCGTATATGATAGCGTTGTGATTATATGATGTAATTACTGAGGCAACATAACCCAGGAGTAATGGCTTGTTACCTCAGTAATGTAATCAGTGAAACTGTGGGCCTCCTTTTTTATGATTTGTCTTATTAAACATTTGTGCATCATGGGGGGGAAGAAGGCGTGACTTGTTTGTTTCCTGTCTCATTTGAATGAACACACACACACACACACACACACACACACACACACACACACACACACACACACACACACACACACACACACACACACAAGGACTCCAACCACAACAACCCCGAAGCAACTGAACAACCTCAACCAACACCCCCACACTGTTCCCTCTGCCCCCACCCCCACATCACAAACCCCACTGCCACAGCAGCTCCCTACGGGCACGCTGCCCTCACCTCCCACCATAAATCCCACCCACACCACAAACCCTCATAACCCCCCCAGGGCGCCCCCCCCCCAACCCCCAGATTATCCCAGGTCCACCGTGATAGACAAGAAGCTGAAGGTGTGGTACACAAGCGCAGATGGAATAACAAATAAATACGAGGAATGGCAAGAAACAATCAACGAGAAGTCCCCGGACATCATAGCAGTCACAGAAACGAAACACATTGAGACAATAACAGATGCAGTATTCCCACCGGGATATCAGATCTTGAGGAAAGATAGAAAGAGCAGAGGGGGAGGA
This sequence comes from Cherax quadricarinatus, assembly GCF_038502225.1. Taxonomy (NCBI): domain Eukaryota; kingdom Metazoa; phylum Arthropoda; class Malacostraca; order Decapoda; family Parastacidae; genus Cherax; species Cherax quadricarinatus. Next base: position 42,644 of record NW_027196736.1, on the reverse strand, counting down.
GGGGTTGCACTGCTCATAAAAAACCGATGGAGTTTCGAGGAAATGGAGGGCATGGACGAGATTGGAGAAAGGGACTACATAGCAGCACAATTCAATCTGGGGAACATAAGGTAGTCATTGCTGTGATGTATAACCCACCACAGAACTGCAGGAGGCCAAGAGAGGAATATGATGAGAACAACAGAGCGATGGTGGACACACTGGCTGACGTGGCACTAAGAGCTCAAATGTGCAGAGCAAAGTTACTGGTTATGGATGATTTCAACCACAGGGAGATCGATTGGGAAAACCTGGAGCCTCATGGGGGCCCCGAAACATGGAGAGCCAAGATAGTGGATGTGGTACTGGAAAACCTCATGTATCAACACATCAGGGACAGTACCAGAGAGCGAGGGGACCTTGTGTTCACCCTGAGTAGCTCAGACATTGATGACATCACATGTGAGAGGCCCCTCGGAGTTAGTTACCACGTAGTCCTGAGTTTTGATTACATAGTAGAGTCACAGATGGAGAGGGTAACAGGAGTCGAATGGGAAAAATCAAACTATAAAAGGGGGGACTACACAGGTATTAGGAACTTCCTGCGGGAGGTTCAGTGGGACAGAGAACTGGCAGGAAAGACTGTAAATGAAATGATGTAGTATGTAACAACAAAATGCAAGGAGGCAGAGGAAAGGTTTGTTCCCAAGGGCAACAGAAACAATGGGAAGACCAAAGCGAGTCCTTGGTTTACCCGAATGAGCAGGGAGGCAAAAACAGAGTGCATTAGAGAATGGAAGAGGTATAGATGGCAAAGAACCCAGGAAAACAAGATCAGTCGAAGAGCCAGAAACGAATATGCACAGATAAGGAGGGAGGCCCAGCGACAGTACGAAAATGACATAGCATCGAAAGCCAAGTCTGACCCGAAACTGTTGTTTAGCCACATTAGGAGAAAGACGACAGTCAAAGACCAGGTGATCAGGCTGAGGAAAGAAGGTGGGGAACTCACAAGAAACGAACAAGAGGTATGCGAGGAGCTCAACAGGAGATTTAAGGAAGTATTCACTGTGGAGACAGAAAGGATTCTGGGAAGACAGGACAGAGGGACACACCAACAGGGAAGGAGACCAACAGATGCTGGACGATATGCACGCAACTGAGGAGGAGGTGAAGAAGCTGCTAAGTGATCTTGATACATCAAAGGCAATGGACCGGACAACATCTCCCCGTGGGTCCTCAGGGAGGGAGCAGATATACTGTGTGTGCAACTAACCACAATCTTCAACACATCCCTTGAAACTGGGCAACTACCTGAGGTATGGAAGACCGCAAATGTAGTTCCCATTTTTAAAAAAGGAGACAGGAAAGAGGCACTAAATTACAGACCAGTGTCACTGTGTCACCTGTGCCTACCTCCACAACCACGACCATCAAGGACATTACCAGTGATAGACATGACAAGCTTCCACCCTCTGCAGGGGTATACATAATCCCTTGTAATGACTGCAACAAATTATACGTGGGCGAAACATCAAGGGACCTCCAAACATGTATTTCAGAACACCAATACGCAAGCAGGTCTGACTATACAAGGAATGCCTGTGTACAACACCGTAATTCACACAACCACTTGATAAACTACAGAAACTCAAGACCTATCGCCACAGAAGACAACACTCAATACCGAAGAATCCTGGAATCATCACTTATTTCTATATCCGACAACTTCAACCAGAATAGTGCCTTCTATAACATAGCTGAACCACTTGCCAAGAAACTTCTTCATCGCTATCCCACATAAGAACATAGGAATGGAAGAACACTGCAGAAGGTCTGCTCACAAACTTATCCAGTCTCCCTTCCAAGCTACCCAAGATTTTAGACTCTATAACCCCACTCGGTACATCTTCAGATGCAGCATTCTCCACCTGACCTCAGCATTCTGAACCTGACTATAAATACTCGCGTACCTTCCACCCCAGGTAGATCTGTTTGTGACTTGAAAAAGCCCACTGTGTGGGCGAAACGTTGTCAAGAAAGGGTCACATTATACTGCACATGTGTTTATATTTCCATTGTGTCGGTATTTTATACCATTTATTTCCACCGTCACTGACCTGTATAGTATGCATAGTCATGGAGAAGATTATCAGGAGAGTGGTGGAGCTCCTGGAACGGAACAAGATTATAAACGATAACCAGCACGGATTCATGGAAGGCAAATCCTGTGTCACAAAACTTCTGAAGTTCTATGACAAAGTTACAGAAGTGCAACACGAGAGAGAGGGGTGGGTTGATTGCATTTTCTTGGACTGCAAGAAGGCCTTCGACACAGTTCCTCACAAAAGACTAATGAAGAAACTAGAGGATCAGGCGCGTATAACAGGAAGGCCACTGCAATGGATCAGAGAATACTTGACAGGGAGGCAACAACGAGTCATGGTGCGGGATGAGGTATCACAGTGGGCACCTGTGACGAGCGGGGTCCCAAAGGGGTCGGTCCTAGGACCAGTGATATTTCTGGTATATGTGAATGACATGATGGAAGGGATAGACTCAGAGGTGTTCCTGTTCACAGATGATGTGAAGTTAATGAGGAGAATTAAATCAGATGAGGACCAGGCAGGACTTCAATTAGACCTGGACAGGCTGGACATGTGGTACAGCAATTGGCTTCTTGAATTCAACCCTGCCAAGTGCAAGGTCATGAAGACCGCAGACAGAGTATAGACTAGGTGGCCAAGGACTGCAAACCTCGCTCAAGGCGAAAGATCTTGGGGTGACCATAACACCGAGCATGTCTCCGGAGGCACACATCAACCAGATAACTGCTGCAGCATACGGGCGCCTGGCAAACCTGAGAATAGCGTTCCGATACCTTAGTAAGGATTCGTCCAAGACACTGTACACTGTTTACATCAGGCCCATACTGGAGTATGCAGCTCCAGTTTGGAACCCACACCTGGTCAAGCACGTCAAGAAATTAGAGAAAACGCAAAGGTTTGCGACAAGGTTAAGGGAAATTGGCCTGACGATACTGGAGGAGAGGAGGGTTAGATGAGACATGATAACTACATACAAAAGACTGCGTGGAATAGATAAGGTGGACAGAGACAGGATGTTCTAAAGAGGGGACACAGAAACGAGGGGTCATAATTGGAAATTAAAGACTCAGATGAATCGAAGGGATGTTAGGAAGTGTTTCTTCAGTCATAGAGTAGTTAGGAAGTGGAATAGTCTAGCAAGTGATGTAGTAGAGGCAGGAACCATACATAGCTTTAAGACGAGGTATGATAAAGCTCATGGAGCAGGGAGAGAGAGGACCTACTTGCGATCAGTGAAGAGGCGGGACCAGGAGCTGAGTCTCGGCCACTGCAACCTCAACTAGGTGAGTACAACTAGGTGAGTACACACACACACACATACACAAAATAGCTCCAAATACACCTTGAATCTAAAATATAAATATTAGGTAATATTTAAAACAACCCTGGGGAGGTTGAAAGATAGCTCCTGGCCCTCGTGTTGCAGTCAACACATCAAAACAACCCTGGGGAGGTTGAAAGATAGCTCCTGGCCCTCGTGTTGCAGTCAACACATCAAGAGCTTGTTGCAATGGTACAAAAATGTGTCTTCTTCATCATGACTTTCAGTTACACATATACTGGACACTGGGAGATAATTATTTTTGAACCGAGAAAGAGGAAAGCTCTGATTCCTAGGAGCAAGAGCCCTTCTCCAGTCACCCCCCCCCCTCCCCACGCTGAAAGGAGAGTACAATTTAGCTAGACTGAAGCAACCTTTCAGAAAGTTGTTTCTAGATATTAATCAGACGTGATCTAAATTTCCTCAACATAACACTTCTTAATATGATACTAAATGATGTTAAACAATATTAAACGAAACTAAACATTTAACGATATTCGACCGTTTTAAACCAATATTTAGCGAAATTAAAGAATATTAATGAAAAAATAACGAAGAAGCACTGAGTGAAAAATTAATAATTTAATAGCAGTAAGAAGTTGAAGATCCTGTTATAATAATGAAAGAGTTGGAAGTAGTTAATTGTGGAAATGTTGGTCAAGACTACATCCACACCCAGTATCTCTCTCTCTCTCTCTCTCTCTCTCTCTCTCTCTCTCTCTCTCTCTCTCTCTCTCGCTCTCTCTCTCTCTCTCTCTCCATTTTTTATAATTTTTTAAAGAATACATATACAAACGACAGTAGCTCTGGTATATATTACGTATTATCTCAAAGACTGGAAACTCAGTTAAAGTGCAGCACTGTACTTCCCACCTCCAGTAAACAACTTCCCACCTCCAGTACACAACTTCCCACCTCCAGTACACAACTTCCCACCTCCAGTACACAACTTCCCACCTCCAGTACACAACTTCCCGCCTCCAGTACACAACTTCCCACCTCCAGTACACAACTTCCCACCTCCAGTACACAACTTCCCACCTCCAGTACACAACTTCCCACCTCCAGTACACAACTTCCCACCTCCAGTACACAACTTCCCACCTCCAGTACACAACTTCCCACCTCCAGTACACAACTTCCCACCTCCAGTACACAACTTCCCACCTCCAGTACACAACTTCCCACCTCCAGTACACAACTTCCCACCTCCAGTACACAACTTCCCACCTCCAGTACACAACTTCCCACCTCCAGTACACAACTTCCCACCTCCAGTACACAACTTCCCACCTCCAGTACACAACTTCCCACCTCCAGTACACAACTTCCCACCTCCAGTACACAACTTCCCACCTCCAGTACACAACTTCCCACCTCCAGTACACAACTTCCCACCTCCAGTACACAACTTCCCACCTCCAGTACACAACTTCCCACCTCCAGTACACAACTTCCCACCTCCAGTACACAACTTCCCACCTCCAGTACACAACTTCCCACCTCCAGTACACAACTTCCCACCTCCAGTACACAACTTCCCACCTCCAGTACACAACTTCCCACCTCCAGTACACAACTTCCCACCTCCAGTACACAACTTCTCACCTCCAGTACACAACTTCCCACCTCCAGTACACAACTTCCCACATCCAGTACACAACTTCCCACCTCCAGTACACAACTTCCCACCTCCAGTACACAACTTCCCACCTCCAGTACACAACTTCCCATGTTGAGAATTTTTGGCCTTACCTGCTGTGTTCATTATAACTATATATAATGAACACTTAGCTGATAAATGACAGCAAATCGTCTACACAGCCGCCCCTGCAGACGAGGTCTAGAAGCTGTCGAAACCATCACAACAGTGGGCTGTCAAGAGATACAATTTGTAAGTATAAATTACCCCTAGGGGGTGTTATGTCAGCATATTTCATTCGATGATGGCTGACGAAATACTTACTTGTTTGGACTCAAAAGTCCACACCTTACTGCCGATTATAGGTTGATTACAAACTCCTTGTGACTCAAGAATTGCGCAATCCCCCGATCTACAAGAAATTCGTAACATACCTTGCTCTTTGTAACGTGAGCTATGGTGTTCTCAACACCTTCGACAGATATCGGTGACTTGATAGAAGCTGAAGTGTCCTTGGATGTCCACGTCTTCCATTGTCTAGGAAACGCACACTGGTACACTATGTTCCACAAGATTTGTCTTTGTTGTTCACAATGTATCACAATAGAAGCTGATCACACTTCTATTAAGTGTTTGTGTTAGAGACACTTTGTTCACACTAACGCACAGATCAGTGTTCTTTGTTGGTTATCCTGGCGTCAGTGTTACTCGTAGTAGAGTCAAAGATAGTCTGCCAGACGCCACAGTGCTCCATGCCGTCACTGACCCCAGCACAAAAAAAACGCTGACCTAGTACCTTGCATCCTTGTCACCTCCTCGATGAAGCAAACAGAATGTTTGTTTCTTGCTGTCTTAAGCGTAGACAACAATGTACACTATTTTTACTATGGTAATAAAGTGGGAGCAGGATTTTCCTTAATTGTCCTGCTAAGTAAGAGATGTACTGTCTCTTATAAAAATACACGTTGTAACACCCCTGCAAGGAGCAGAGGTCACTTGATTATGTGGCATAGCATCTGTGATCAATTACTCACTCTAGCAGTAAACAAGACGCTCGCCCCTTCTGAGTGGCCCCTCAGGGCTGAAAGGGCTGAAGGGGGCTGAAGGGCTGAAGGGGGCTGAAGGGGGCTGATACCCCCCTCCTGGAGAAAATTTCTCCACACTGGGAGGCGGCGGAGGTTCGCTGCAGGTGAACTATTCATCACTTAACATTAATTTGATTTTCTCACTCGCCACCACTGCTGCTTGTCTTTTCTGAACAGCTTTAGTCTGTGTGGTTTCTGGAGAATCACTAATTTTGTTTTCAACACTGTGTAATTCTAACGGCACTAGTTTATTTATTGTCCGCTTATTCACTACACCTTTGCTCAAAACATCAACTGTCCTGATGATTCCATTTGCATCAGGATATATGGTCACAATTTTTCCAAGTGGCCATTGGGACCTCGGACCATCATTGTCGATAATCACTATGTCACCAGGTCTTAAGGACTTATGATTTTCAGTAACACCAGCTCCATAGAAGTGTTCTCTCAATGAGGTGAGATAGTCTTCTCACCAAATTTTCTCCCAACGTTCAATCACTTTATTAAGGTGTTTGAATTTAAGTCTGAGTTGCTCAGGTTCGAAATAAGTAGGATCCTCTTTGATTTCTTTATCATTCATGGGAGGAACAGGTTCGAGCCTTCTGCCATGGAGTAAATGAGATGGACTTAACACTTCTAAATTGTCCAGATCATCGGTAACATAAGTTAGAGGTCTGTTGTTAACTCTATTTTCTATTTCAGTCACAACTGTACGGAATTCTTCTAAGTCTATTCTCTGACGATGAAGAGTCTTCCTTAAACAACGTTTTACAATGCCAATCATTCTTTCATAAAATCCGCCGTGCCATGGAGATTTAGGAGGAATGTATCTCCAACGACATCTGCGTTGGTTCAGCATCTGTTGTACTTCTGGTTGATCAAAGATCTTGCTTATATAAGCAGCACCAGCAACAAAGTTCGTTGCATTATCTGAAATCATCAGTCTGGGACATGCCCTTCTGGCTGCAAACCTTCTGAATAATTTGATAAAGGTTTCAGCAGACATGTCAGTGGCTACTTCTGGATGTACTGCTCTAGTTGTAGCACAAGTGAACAAACAGATGTACACCTTCATGGGAACTTTGTCAACTGTTTTGGTTAAAATTATTGGTCCAGTATAATCTACACCTGTCACCTCAAATGGAGTGATATGACAAACTCTTTCAGAGGGATATGGAGGTGGACCTGGATACTGACATACTCGCATATCGTAGTGACGACACGTAATACAGTCCTTTATTTGTTTTTTCACACTTTGTCGACCTTGAGGTATCCAGTAGGATTGTCGTATATGACAAAGTGTGTCAGCTACCCCACCATGTAACACGTTACTGTGGGCGTTTTGCACAATCAGTTTTGTTAGCCAATGATTCTTGGGGATCAATATTGGATGTATGGCTTCTTTAGGTAGTGAAGAATTATGAATTCTTCCTCGACATCTTATAATCTTTTCTGAGTCGAGATAAAGTCCTAAAGAATTAATCATAACAGGTTTCTTTGGGGATTTATCTTGTGTTTCTAGAAATTTATATTCTGTAGAGAAAACGTCTTTCTGTATTAGTTTCACCCAGTATTTAATGGGTTCAAGACATTCATAATCAGGTTTTATTCCTTTAATGAATTTAAAGACAAGAGCTGTAACTCTTAAGAGTTTACCCAAAGATGAGTATTTAGATCCATCAATGACTATTTCTGTTGTGTCTGCAGTATTTACACAACTTATTTCTGCTGTGTTCAAGCAGACTGTTTCTTCTGGCATAATGTGAGCTTTTTGCTGAGGCCAGTTATTTTCATCAGAGAGCCAGTTCGGTCCGTGGAGCCATAATTTATTTTCCACAATTTTCTTGAGTGGGACACCACGTGACAACATGTCAGCTGGATTCTCTTGGGTAGAGACGTGGAGAAAGAGATAATCTCTCTGCATCTCTTTTATTTCTGCTACTCTGTTCTGTACATAGACCAACTTACTCTTATTATTTCTTAACCACTGGAGAACTGCTTCATTATCACTCCAGATCACGGTTTTCTCAATAGTGAGATGATCAAGTACTTTGTTGAGATAGACAGCTAATTTTGTACCTACATAGAGTGCTGTCAGTTCCAATTGTGGTACTGTTCTGACCTTCAAGGGTGCTTCCCTGGCCTTTGAAGTAATTAGTGTACTTCCTTCAGCATTACTCATGTAAGCTACAGCGCCATAACCTCTGGTTGACGCATCACAGAACACATGTAATGTGTACTTGTTTCCCTCTTGACCTATTTGTCTGGGAAATTTAATTTGATGAAGTTGTTTAAACTCCCTGGATATTTCATCCCATGCTTGACTCATTTCTAGAGGCAAGTTCTCATCCCATCCAATTTTGAGTTTCCATGCATCTTGCATAAGCATTTTACCTTTTATGGTAATTGGTGAGACGAGTCCTAGAGGATCAAAACAATGTGATACCTCTGACAGTAAACTACGTTTAGTGAGTGTACTGCATGATTTATTGTTTATCCTTTTGAGACTCAAAGTATCTTCCTGTGTGTTCCAATTAAGTCCCAGCATATTGTTGCAATCAGGAATTTCAGTTTCAGGGAAATCTTCTTTGATAAGTTCCCTTAATTGCTTTGAATTTGTATTCCACATCCTTAGAGGCATATTTGCTTCTTTCATCTCCTTGTTAGCTTCTCTGTATAAGGATTTCAAATCCTCCTCTTTATTCACAGTACCTTGAAGATTGTCCACATAGAAACTTTTCTTTAAGACTTCTTTGAAGGGACTTTCAGATTTCTTCAAATGTGTATTTAGAGTAGCTTCTAGTAAGAATGGAGAGGATGTTGCACCAAATAATACTGATTTGAAACGATAAGTTTTCACAGGACTTTGAGGATCATGTGGATTTTCAGGCCACAAGAATCGAGTATAATCTCTATCTATTTCTTGTAGTCCTACTCTTAAGAAAGCTTTGGAAATATCAGCCGTGTAGGCATATGGGTTTGTGCGAAATTTCATAAGCACGTCTCCAAGCTTCTCAGTTAGTGAGGGTCCGGTCATCAGACAGTCATTAAGACTTGCTACATCTTTATTTGCACGTGCGCTGCAATTATATACAACACGTAGTGGAGTGGTTTCAGAATCTTTTCTGACTCCATGGTGCGGGAGATAATGAGCGTTTGTCTTCAACTTATCTTCGACTATTTCCTCAATGAATTTATTGTCCAACTGTTCTTGTATGATATTATCATAGACAGTCAGTAGCTCTGGATTCTTCCTGAGCTCATGTATTTGTGCTTTCATCTGTCCGAAAGCCATGCGATAATTGCTAGGTAGATGTGGTGGATTTAATTTCCATGGTAACCTAACCCAATACTGTCCATCTTTATATTTGACAGTGTCCAAATATTGGTTATAAGTCTGAGACTCTTGTGGGCTTGGTTTATTTACATCAATACCTATCGCATCTAAATCCCACAACTTATCAACTGGTTCATTCATTTCTTCCAGTAATGATAATTTTTGCTGTGGTACATGATCAGCGGTTATTCTCGTAACTAGTACATTTTCCACTGAATCAATATCAGCTTCTTTCCCACTTTGAGAGGGAATGGGACCACATATCATGTGGCCTCCTGCTGTTTTCAGCAAGTGAACATCATGTTTACTTACTATATTTTGCACAAAACAGTGATAATAATCACTTCCAATGATTAAATCAATTGGACTAATTGTGTCCGTCTGTATGTCAGGACAGGCTAACTTGACCTGAGCTGCTTTCAGTGCTGCAACTGTTTCTTTTAATCCCTGGATCTGCACAGACTTAGGCAAATCATCTACTACCACAGCTTCTACTGTCTTTTTCCTGTTTCCTAGACCAACAGTGATTCTGGCTAGGTCATATGTCTGTTTACCAGAATTGTGGAAAAAACCAGCTATATCTAACTGTATTTTGGCATAGGGTTGTTTATTCAGTTTCTGCAACACTGTTCTTCTTATGAAGGACCTTTGTGAGCCTTGATCAAATAGTGTTAGCACATTGGTTTTGTGTAATTTATTAGATAACTCAACTCGAGCTATCGGGAGAGCAGTTGCTTTAAACTTATCTCTCACATTTAATGCTGTTGCTTGTTGACTTCCTGATTCTGTGGAAGTCTGCTGCTGTTCAGCAAAAGTATTTGGGCATAATGCTGTATGATGCATACCCTTGCATTTAAAACACTTCTTCAGTGAGCATTTTCCTCCCTTGTGTTCACCTAAACACTTGATGCATCTTTTCAGCTGATGAACACGTTGTTTACGTGCCTCCATTGATGTGTATTGACTACAATACTGTGCCCAATGTGTTCCATCACAAAGTACACATTTTGGAGTACGTTTATGTGTGACAGTTTGTTTAATGTCTGTTGTATTCACAGCTTGATAAATGCCTATATGGGATTTCCCATTATGTGGTTTAGTAGGAGTAGGTATACTCTTTTTATACTGAGTTGAAGGTTTATTATCCACTGGATTTGTGGATTTTTCATCTTGTCTCGTTGCTTGCATGCATGAAACTATTGTTTGTAAACCATTGCTAATTTCTTCACAAGTGAAATAGCGTTTATTGAACATAATATTTAATCGTTCAATAGTTTGTGGTGACAACTTATCTTGTACAATACCACTGATAAACCAATCACATTGTCTTAGGTCATATTTAGCATCTAGAGATCTGAGACTATTGTCTAATGTGATTCTAAATGCCTGTAAGTCTGAAAAACAATGTTTGGGTGGCTTCAAGCTTGATATTAAGACTGCATGTCTAACTCTGGCCTTGTCAGTGTCAAAGTAATTGTCTGCTAAGACACGTAAGGCTATTTGATAATTACCTTTAACCACCGGAAATGACTTAATCAGTTCATAGGGTTTTCCCTTCACAAGACATTTAAGGTAATTGAACTTAGCAATCTCATCTATGTCAGTTCGTGAATTTACTATGGATTGAAAACCACTAATGAATTCTTCATACTTATGACCTTGGAAAATAGGTAATGACAATGTAGGTAAGCTTGGTAATGGGACACTTGTTGTTGTTACAGGTGTAACAGGTGTTTGACCACTAGTTACAGTAGGTCTCTGTGACAGAGTTTTGCGGCAGATAGCCTGTACTCCTGTCCACCTTAATTGTTGATCACTAAAAGTATCCAAAACATTTTTAATTTCATCCTCAGATGGATCTGATTCAAGAAATTTATTTTCATAATGTGTATAGTCTGAATTAATTATTTCCATGCGTTGTGTAAATTCAAACTTGACCTCAAGATCATCAAAATCTATGTTTGTATCTTGAGTTAATCCTAGACAGACTGAAATTAGATTTTCTAATTGTGTAATCTTAGTCTGTAAAGACTGAAACTGAGTTTTCAAACAAGCCATTTTAATGGTATACTGAAAATTCCAGCACCACACTTAGAGTGTTTAAAAACCACTGTACTGCTATAAACAGCTGAGTTTTTGTTATGCTTAAATCAGCAATAATCGAGTCAGACACTACTGACCCACTAAGCTTAACCTCAGGGTCAATGACCATGAAGGGTACACCGTACATGTGGCTGATGTTTACTGCTCGAGTTTGCTGTGTCAGCCTGCCCACGATGATTAATCGTAAATAACGATGTTATACACTTCATTCACTATACACTATAAATGTCACTGTATAACTGTAATCACACGTGAATATTACTTACACATATATAAATTTCACTGTTAATATATATTTGAAAGCTTACACTTTATATAAGTTCCTTTAATATAACAGGTAGATCTATAAGAAACAAACTTTAACACAATCTTGTCTCTTAATTTCTGTCTATAAACATTATAAACACTGTGTATATATACACTCAGACAAACATCATCACTTGAGTAGCTGTTGTATTAATCAGCGATTTCTCCAGATTGGAGCAGTGGATGCAGGATGTGGGTGAGTCACCCAGCTCCCGTTTTCTTTGGGTGTCCGCTGGGTGAGCGCCCGTTTTCTTTTGGCTGCCCATTCTCTGTGATTGAGTCTGGAGGGACTCATTTATACTGATTTATATTGTAAAACACTAGTTTTACAGCTTTTTTCGAAGGACCTTGGCTCATAGGTTATTTGTACACTGTAGTACAACATATTTGGACCACAGTGTGGTCTTTATCCGGTTCGAGCACGACCAAAAACTCTGTTGAGAATTTTTGGCCTTACCTGCTGTGTTCATTATAACTATATATAATGAACACTTAGCTGATAAATGACAGCAAATCGTCTACACAGCCGCCCCTGCAGACGAGGTCTAGAAGCTGTCGAAACCATCACAACAGTGGGCTGTCAAGAGATACAATTTGTAAGTATAAATTACCCCTATGGGGTGTTATGTCAGCATATTTCATTCGATGATGGCTGACGAAATACTTACTTGTTTGGACTCAAAAGTCCACACCTTACTGCCGATTATAGGTTGATTACAAACTCCTTGTGACTCAAGAATTGCGCAATCCCCCGATCTACAAGAAATTCGTAACATACCTTGCTCTTTGTAACGTGAGCTATGGTGTTCTCAACACCTTCGACAGATATCGGTGACTTGATAGAAGCTGAAGTGTCCTTGGATGTCCACGTCTTCCATTGTCTAGGAAACGCACACTGGTACACTATGTTCCACAAGATTTGTCTTTGTTGTTCACAATGTATCACAATAGAAGCTGATCACACTTCTATTAAGTGTTTGTGTTAGAGACACTTTGTTCACACTAACGCACAGATCAGTGTTCTTTGTTGGTTATCCTGGCGTCAGTGTCACTCGTAGTAGAGTCAAAGATAGTCTGCCAGACGCCACAGTGCTCCATGCCGTCACTGACCCCAGCACAAAAAAAACGCTGACCTAGTACCTTGCATCCTTGTCACCTCCTCGATGAAGCAAAACAGAATGTTTGTTTCTTGCTGTCTTAAGCGTAGACAACAATGTACACTATTTTTACTATGGTAATAAAGTGGGAGCAGGATTTTCCTTAATTGTCCTGCTAAGTAAGAGATGTACTGTCTCTTATAAAAATACACGTTGCAACACCCCTGCAAGGAGCAGAGGTCACTTGATTACGTGGCATAGCATCTGTGATCAATTACTCACTCTAGCAGTAAACAAGACGCTCGCCCCTTCTGAGTGGCCCCTCAGGGCTGAAAGGGCTGAAGGGGGCTGAAGGGCTGAAGGGGGCTGAAGGGGGCTGATACCCCCCTACTGGAGAAAATTTCTCCACATCCCACCTCCAGTACACAACTTCCCACCTCCAGTACACAACTTCCCACCTCCAGTACACAACTTCCCACCTCCAGTACACAACTTCCCACCTCCAGTACACAACTTCCCACCTCCAGTACACAACTTCCCACCTCCAGTACACAACTTCCCACCTCCAGTACACAACTTCCCACCTCCAGTACACAACTTCCCACCTCCAGTACACAACTTCCCACCTCCAGTACACAACTTCCCACCTCCAGTACACAACTTCCCACCTCCAGTACACAACTTCCCACCTCCAGTACACAACTTCCCACCTCCAGTACACAACTTCCCACCTCCAGTACACAACTTCCCACCTCCAGTACACAACTTCCCACCTCCAGTACACAACTTCCCACCTCCAGTACACAACTTCCCACCTCCAGTACACAACTTCCCACCTCCAGTACACAACTTCCCACCTCCAGTACACAACTTCCCACCTCCAGTACACAACTTCCCACCTCCAGTACACAAGTCAGGCTAGCAGGTTTCCCTGAATCCCTTCACAAAATATTAACCTGCTCACAGTCTAACAGCTCAACAGGTAACAAAAACCAATAGTCTCCACTTTCTCCTATGTAAAAGGCTCACACATGCCTGCTGTATGTCTAAGCCCCTTGCATCCTAAACCTTTTTTTACCCCCTTCCCTTCCTCCAGCCTTTCCAAGGACGACCCCTACTCCTCTTTCCCTCCACTACAGATTTATACATCCTCCAAGTCGTCCTATTTTGCTGAATCCTCTCTAAATGACTAAACCATCTCAACAAACTCTCTTCAGTCCTCTGATTAATACTTTTAGTAACTCCTCACCTCTTCTTAATTTCCACACACTCAAATTAGCTGCATAACATTTACACCACACATTGCCCTTAAACACGACATCTCCGCTGCCTCCAGCCTCCTCCTCGCTGCGGCATTTACAACTCATGCTTCACATCATATATTATAATATATATATATATATATATATATATATATATATATATATATATATATATATATATATATATATATATATATATATATATATTATTTATTAACACATCGGCCGATTCCCACCAAGGCAGGGTGGCCGGAAACAGAAAAAAAACTTTCATCATCATTCACTCCATCACTGTCTTGCCAAAGGGGTGCTTTACACTACAGTTATAAAACTGTAACATTAACACGCTTCCTTCAGAGTGCAGTCGCTGTACTTCCCATCTCCAAGACTCAAGTCCGGCCTGCCAGTTTCCCTGAATCGCTTCATAAATGTTACTTTGCTCACACTCCAACAGCACGTCAAGTATTAAAAACCATTTGTGTCCATTCATTCCTATCAAATACGCTCACGCATGCTTCCTGGAAGTCCAAGCCCCTAGCACACAAAACCTCATTTACCCCCTCCCTCCAACCCTTCCTAGGCCGACCCTTACCCCGCCTTCCCTCCACTACAGATTTATACACTCTCGAAGTCATTCTGTTTCGTTCCATTCTCTTTGCATGTCCGAACCACCTCAGCAACCCTTCCTCGGCCCTCTGGACAACAGTTTTGGCAATCCCGCACCTTCTCCTAACTTCCAAACTAAGAATTCTCTGCATTATATTCACACCACACATTGCCCTCAGACATGACATCTCCACTGCCTCCAGCCTCCTCCTCGTCGCAACATTCATCACTCATGCTTCACACCCATATAAGAGTGTTGGTAAAACTATAATCTCATACATTCCCCTCTTTGCTTGCA
>NW_027196736.1:0-22500 GCF_038502225.1 Cherax quadricarinatus | reverse complement strand
CTACAGTAGGGCTTAGTAAAGCTACAGAAAGACTCTCACATAATGTAAATTTAGCACCTTCTGGTGTAAGTGATGATTCTGTAGGCCCAATAAATATTTTGATAGGTAGTGACTATTATGCCTCCTTTGTAAAGGGTATGGTAAAGAAATGTGGTGTCGCCCTTTTGAAGACTGCAGGAGGCCATGTAATGTATGGTAGGATTCCTCGTAATAATATTCATGACTAGAGGAAACTACAAATACCATAACTGTGTCTCTTACTCATGAAGTCGTGCCCCAGTATAATTCTTTCATAGAAGATGGTGTTGAGCCAGTGCATAAATTGTGGGAATTAGACAGCATTGGAATAAATGTAAATGAAGAAAGTCCAGACGATTCTTTTACTCAGGAGCAGTACCTGAAAGATGTAAAATTTGAATCTGGACAATACTGGGTACGACTTCCGTGGAGACTGAACCATCCAGAATTGCCCACTAATTACAGAATGGCATATGGGCAGTTAAAGGCTCAGCTCCGCGAACTGAGTAAGACACCAGAATTGTTAACTGCCTATAATGATATAATTGCTGAGCAGTTAATTAATAAATTTATAGAAGAGGTACCTCCTGAGCAAGCCAAAATTTATGGTCACTATTTGCCACATCACGGAGTGAAGAAGGATTCTAAGACCACTCCTCTGAGAATTGTGTTTAATTGTAGTGCCAGGAGTAACAAAAATTTACCTAGTTTAAATGTGAAGTTTAAGTGAAGCATTATGCCTTTATGGCTGACATAAGTAAAGCTTTCCTAAGAGTGTGTTTACAAGAGGCTGACCGGGATTGTACCCGCTTCTTATGGCCTGAGAATCCTAGTGATCTACTTAGCCCTCTGAAAACCTTTCGCTTTAGGAGCGTATTATTTGGTGCTTCATCCAGTCTGTTCCTACTTCAAGCGACGATAAATGCACACCTTAAACGTATGGAAAGTCCATTGAGTAAAGTAATGAGTAAACAATTTTATGTGGACAATTTCCTGGGTGTGACGTCAACTGAAGAGGAACTGTTAATGAATTATGGAGAGGCTAATAAAATAATGCAAAGCGCAAATATGCCTCTGAGAGAATGGAATAGTAATTCGTCCAAATTGAAGGACAAAATAAGTAAAGATTACCCTGGAGATGAAGTGCCAAAATGTAGTAATGTATTGGGTTTAACTTGGGATACTGAGAGAGATTTGTTAATGTTAAAACCTAATAATTACAGTATGCCCAATAAATTAACTAAGAGAGTTTTGCTTGCTGAAATTTCCAAATGTTTTGATCCACTAGGTTTAGTGTCACCCCTTACTATAAGAGGGAAATTAATACAGGAAGCATGGAAACTTAAATGTGCTTGGGATGAAATTCTACCTGAGGAATTCATTAACAGGTGGGATGAATTAATTGGTGATTATGAGAAAATTCCAATGTTGGAGTTCCCATGCCAGGTGGCCAACCCAAATGGGAAAAATGTACTCAACATTTTTTGTGATGCTTCAAAATTGGCACATGGAGCAGTTGCTTACCTTCAATGTTATAGTGTTATTTTTCTTGTTATGTCTAAGACTAAAGTGTCTCCAATTAAATCACACACCTTGCCTCAGTTGGAATTAACAGCCATTTATGTAGGTGTCAAATTAGCTAATTATATAAGAAATAAGTTGCAGGAGATAAATATTACCGACACTGTAATTTGGTCTGATAATGAGGTATCCTTACAATGGATTCATAATGAAAACAGTAAAATTGCGTACGTACAAAACAGAGTCGCTAAAATTAATCAGATGCAAGAGAAGTATAATAGTTTGGGTCAGCATATGTTAACATTTAATCATATACCTGGTGAGGAGAATCCAGCTGATTTCTTGTCTCGAGGTTTACCTTATGCTAAATTTGTAAATGCTGTATCATGGTTTAAAGGACCGAGTTGGTTGGTAAATAAAGCTAATTGGCCTGTACAAAAGGTGTATATTGCTCCTTTTGAAATTACTGTGACCACCACTCCAATTGTTTGTCCTTAGCCATTGATATAAATAGGTATTCTTCTTTACCCAAACTAATCAATGTAATTAAGTTGGTGTTTAAATTCCTAAACATGATGAATATTTCATTTAAGTTTTCACATCCTCTTGAATATTGGATAAAGAGGGTACAGGAGGAAATCAATGGAAATGAGATTAAATTGATGATGGAAAGAAAAATTATGAAAGTTTCCATAACAGAGAAATTGGGGCTGTATTTAGAGAATATAATTAGGTGCAGAGGAAGGTTACAAAATGCTGAATTGGGTGATTATGCTAAACACCCTATCTTACTGCCCAAAACTCATCATCTAACAAATTTAATTGTTCTAAATGCCCAAAAAAATGTAATGCATGGTAGGGTACAAGATACCTTAAATTGTATTAGGGAAACTTTCTGGATTCCGCAAGGACGGTAAAGTGTAAAAAAGGGTGATTAAATCTTGTGTAATATGTCGCCGTGTGGATACCAGATCCTATATGTACCCAGGTCCTCCACCATTGTCAAATGAGCAATTTGAGTCATTTAGCAACGAACTTCGGCCGGCCGCAGTGTGGAAAATACTGTATATATTTTCCTGAAATACTTTAATTTATAGGTAAATAGATGCCCTATATTGTATTTTTAAAAGAAGTATGTTATCGAAAATGGGAAACCTGCAGCTGGGGAGTCAGTCGCCATTTTGTTTGAATTTGGACTGGAAGCGTTAGTGTAATGGGAAGAATTTTTCGTGCTCTAGAGGTTAAAATTGGGCTGACACCTCTCAAATAGGAGACGAAATTGTTGGATGTGCATTCCTACATAACTTGAGATATCACGCGACAGGACAAGACAGCTCCAGGAACCTCAGATAAGTCTTATGTAGTAACCTGGCCAGTGTTATTTTCATAGATAGACAGTGAGGTTTTCTGAGTATGATACACATTAATCTCCAGTCAATTTGGTGAGTGTTATGATTAAGATATATTCTCCTTCTGTTATATAAATGTGTGTATATACTATAATCCTTTTTAATTTTAATATACAGTCCACAAATTTATATATTTACCAGCATTCCTGGTGATGTATATTTCATTTAATTAATAGGTCCAGAGCAACTTGTGGATATGACAGTGGTAGGTATCGAAGGGGGACATTTTGTGCGACCTAGGTGTCCCAAATTCCTACTTGTCTAACTGATAAATAATAATTATCTATGTTCATTTACTGTTATGTATATAATGATACATCCAAGTAAATGCAATTTTCCACACACGGCATTATACGTGGATCAAGTTACGCAACGTTCCCTTTGAGGTGGACGAGGCGGATATCAGGAAAGTTTTTGAGACATATGAAACGGTGCATTATGCTCAACATAGTACGTGGGTGGCAGGCGCCTATGCTGGTCTGCCAGAGGGTACTTTCAACCTCAAAATGACTTTGAGGCACCCAATACCGTCCTATGTTTATCTACACGAATTCAGGATGCAGGTTATGGTTATGTACCCAGGGCAACGACGTACGTGCCGCCTATGTGGTGAGTATGATCACATAGCAGTGACTTGTGACAAGCAAAGACGTTTGCCTGGACCTGTGGTGGACGTCGCAGCCCCTGCTTCAAAGGTGGCAGGTGAGGAACAAACATCGGACGGAGGGCGTGGTATCTTGTGGAGCGAGATAGTGGATCGGGCACACAGGATTGGCGGTGAGTTGGAGTCCCTCCTCCAGCTGCCTGATCAGGTGCCGCCGCCTGTGGATAAGGAGGAGCAGCAATTACAGGAGAAGGTTCTTGAGATTGAAGTGGGAATTGGTCGAGGTTTTGAAAGACTGTCACCGCCTGAGGGGGACGTTACATCTGAGCGAGGTGTCATCGGAGAGTCGTGGCTTCCAGAAAGTCGGAGACATGATATTTTGGGACGTGATGGTCCGTTGAATCACTAAACCATTCTCAGGTGGAGGTGGAGGTTCATCGAGAGGCAACACTTGACCAAGACATGTGTAACGTTACTGTCACGAGAAAGAGAGCGGCTACATCAGATTCTGATGACGTCCTAATGCCTGCACAAAGGCCTGGGAAACAGACTGAGGTGGAGTGTGAAGGTAGTGGTGTAGGTGGTGGTAGCCATGATAGGAGGAAAGAGGGAGGGAAAGAGAGCACTCTGAAGGTGTCAAACTTAAATTCATGCTCTGGAGTTGTAAAGAGTGATGAGAGGAAGCAGGGGTGGAAATTTTAAAAGGCCTTAGGTGTATGTCTGTAAATGTTAATGGGTTATGTAGCAGTATGAAGAGAGATTGGTTTCGTAATTTCCTGAATGAATCTAGAGTGGATGTTGTGTTCCTGCAGGAGCACAATTTTAAAGAGGGTAGGGTGTTGGAGGTGACAGGATTTCGAGTAGTTACCCTGCCATCTCCCCGTCTAAAAGGTGGTGTGGGTATTTTAATCAGGGAGACGAGCCCGTTTGCTTTGGGGGACGCTCGCGGACATATATAGAAGTTATTGGAAATTAAATATAAGCGTGTTAGGTGAGGAGGGGTTGGAGGGGTTTTCAGTCCTATGGAGGGAGCTTAGTGAGGAAGAACAGGGAGTGGATGACATTGTAACATGGTGGGATTGTGTTGTAAAGGAAAGAATTAGAAAGTTTTATGTGAGGGAAGGAAAACGTATCATTAATTTAAAATATGGACTGGCTAACTATTTAGAGGATAAGTTAAGAGGTTGCTATGGGCGGGGGGTGGTTGGGAATAATTTTCCTATGGTTGAAATAGCTGAAATAAAGGGGAGGTTGAGGGTGTTGCAAAATGAAAGGTTTCAAGCTGTAAGGGTGCAGGCAGGGGTGGAAGAAGTACTTTGGGGCGACAAGCCGTCAGCGTGTTTTGCGGCATCAAAAGCAAAGGCAGGCGGTGATGGCTATCCCATGTTTAGAGGTAACGGAGATGGTTGGGAATTATAGAGCATGGCAGGAAATGCGAACCACGAAGGGGATGTGTGCGTATGCAGAGGCTTGGTACGAGAAGTATTGGAAAAGTGGGGGGGAAGGTGACGTGGCGTTAGACAAGGTGTGTACGTATGTGACGTGTAGTTTAGGAAATAGTGATAGAAAGGCTTTAGGTGGGGCTATTACGGCAGAGGAAATAGAGAATGCGTTAAGGGGAATGAGGAAGGGAAAGCTCCGGGTATTGACGGTCTCCTGGTAGAATTTTATTTACAACATTGAACGCTAATACAGGCATTTATAGTTAGGTTATTTAATCGTATGAAGGAGAAGGGTAAGTTGGGGGAGAAGCTGGTAACAGCAGTTGTAGTGTTGGTCCCGAAGGGCAAGGGGCAGCCCACCCTTCGGGAGTACCGAGCCATATCGCTGATGTGTGCAGACTATAAGGTTTTTGCAAAAAATTTAGGTAATAGGTTCAAATGTGTTGTGGGGAGGGTGGTGTCAAAATCTCAGTTTGGGTTGCCGGGAAGGTCGATGATTGAAGGACATGGGATACTGCGAAGTTTTGTGGAAGCTAAGGGTGGGAGTGGAGGGGCGGCTTTGATTGGCAGGGAGCATATGATAGAGGGGAAAGGGGAGCTTTGCAGGTTATACTTAGGAGACAGGGTTTTGGGGAGGAAATAGTCGAGTGGGTAAATACGTTGTACAAGGGGGCGAAAATGAGGATACAGATTAATGGGTGTATGGAGAGAGAGACTGCAATGAGTAGAGGCCTTAGACAGGGATGCCCAATGTCCCAAATATTGTTTGCATGTTTCCAGGACCCCTTTTATAGAATGGTTGACCGTAGCTTATGTACTCCAGGTGAGGAAGTGTGGGGGGTGGGAGGGCCTGACCGGGTTTAATTGGATATGTTGAGGACACCACTGTTCTCATTCGTGAAGGGATGTCAATGGGAGTGTTGGACGAGGTTGTGCAATTATTTGGAAGTGCCACGGGTATGCAGGTAAATAGTGCGAAGTCAAGGTGCATGGGGTTGGGTTCTTGGGTGGGGGGTGGGGGGGGAGAGATGTAATGTTGTTAAAGAATGGGCAGTGTCTTTAAAGATTTGTGGTGGAAAACTCGGATGGAAAACTCGGATAGGTTATTGGAAAGGATCGTGGGGCGTCTAGGTGTTTTGAGACCCCAGCACCTAACTCTTATAGAGCGAGTGATAGTCGTAAACATTTTATTGTATAGTAAGGTTTGGCATGTTACAGCTGTGTTCCCAATTACAGGGACAGCGATTGCGGGGATTCTAAGACGGGTGTACAAATTTTTGTGGGGTTCACGTTGTGATTGGTTAAGGAGGGAAGTTGTAATGTTACCTGTAAGTTGATGGATTTGAGACGGAGGGCTAAATGTGTGTTTATCAAATGGGAAGTGTTGCGTGAGGGTGTGAACGCGGGGCAGTTGGGAAGGATACACGACAGGCTGGGTATGAGGTATCGAGGAATGGAGCTGAGGGAATGCGAAATCGTTTTGAGGGCCGTGATGTTGGTTAGGGAGCTGAGAAAGGTTCGTATAAGGGATTTGTGTAGGTTGCTTGTAGGTAGGTGCGTTGTCCCAGTTAAGGGTTTGTTCCCCATGTATGCGTGGAAGAGTATTTGGTTTAGATTTAGTAAAATGAAGTTAAACCCTCGGGCGCGTGAGGTGATGTTTCGTTTTCTGCCTGGGATCCTTCCGTCTGGTGAGATACTACGAAATAGACAGGTTGTAGAGGGTGGGGGGTGTGGTATCTGTGGAGGGGATGAGACAGCGTTCCATGTAGTTTACTTTTGTGAAGGGCTAGAGGAGGTTAGGTGCTGGTTAAGTAGGTTGGTACAGAGGGTGGGTGGCCGTGGGGTGTCAGTTCTGCGTGCTTTAAGTCTAGATATGGGTGGGTTAGACGAGGGTGTCATAAGAGCTTTAGATTATATCATGGTAGATTATATATATATATCGTGGGTGATGAGGGGGAAAGGGGATAGTGAAGAGCGAAGGAAGGTTCTTGCGGTAACGTTCTATCGTACGATGTGTCGTAACAGATTTGTATGGGAGGAGGTGGGATCAGGCTTTCTCAGAGGGATATAGAATGCTAACGTTAGGAATTCTCGTAAATCTGTGAATGATAATGAGTGAGTGAAGGGGTTTTCATAGGTTGCGAGGGAGTCAGGAGGTCACAGCGGGCTCGCCTCCTTGGTGGGGGGGGTCGTGAGAGTGTTGTGAATGTGGGTTTGAAATGGTTTCCTGGTTTTCACTGAGACTTTATAGCATCCACCTTGTGGTTATCTTGCCAAGTTTGGATGTAGAGCTCAAGGTCTCGTTATGATCGATATAACACTTTCCAGGAATGTAGGTATTATACAGTAGTTTTTTGTTTTGTTTATGTATTATTTTGATGTGTATCAGTCTTGTATGACATGATTCTTGAGTAATAAGTTATTTGTGACATGAAGTGTGTTTTAGTTTGTATTTATGTTACGTGCTGGGTTTTTGCATGATGAGATATACTTATATACTGTTTTGCTTTGTGCATACAGTGCATCTGATTAATTTGATTTTGTGAAACATTTTGCGTGTATGTGTGTGTGTGTGTGTGTGAGTGTGTGTGTGTGTGTGTGTGTGTGTGTGTGCATGTGTGTGTGTGTGTGTGTGTGTGTGTGTGTGTGTGTGTGTGTGTGTGTGTGTGTGTGTGTGTGTGTGTGTGTGTGTGTGTGTGTGTGTGTGTGTGTATCCCTTTCTATTGTATTGAGCCTTTGTCATGGGTCAAACGTTATGTAATACTTTATATATGTATGATTCGATTCTTTTTAAAGTTTATAATTCTGGTCTGTACCCTGATACCGGTTTGGTGTCAATGCTAAGTTCTTGATGTTAAGTTTTAGTCTGTATGGTATACACACATATCTAGACAGTTTAGTGACGTAGACCATTTGTGTCTGAGATTACTTATATGGGTTTATTGTAACAGTATTGCGCCTTCAGTTTTTGAGTTCTAAGCTGTATTCTTTTTCTGTTTATTCGTATGTTGGTATATGTAAAGCTGTATTGTTAGGGATACGTATGTAGATGTTCTAGTAAGATTATGATGTTAGGTTTTGGTTTTTTGATTAATGCGAAGGATGGGATTTAACTGATATAACTTTTGTATATTTTCTGTTCTAGTGTATTGAGCCTTTGTCAGATGTCATGTTATATGTATAATTTATATATATGTAAGGTTTTGAATCAATGAATGTGTATATATGTCAGTTCACGACCCTGTGACAGTAGTTTTTTTTTCGTAGTTATGTTCTTGCCGTAGGTTGTTGTTGTATGTTTTGCAACAATATCTTGCGAGAATGTAGGTGCAATCCGTTTGTCTGTTAATTTGTTTGACATCCATACTGTTTCTTTATTTTTTATTTTTATGTTAAACTGTATTGGTTTTAAATAAAATATAAAAAAAAAATCTTTAATGGTGCTATGGCAGTTGTGGATTTGCTATTGTGTTGTCATAATGAAATTTGTGTTATTTAGGTGTTATTTTGTCAATATTGTGCAGTGATTGGGTTATAATTCTGTTATTTTTTATGGTAGTGTTATGATAGTTCTGTAGTGTAATATTCTAATTGTGGAGGCGGTGTTGTAGTATTGTGGAGGCGGTGTTGTAGTATTGTGGAGGCGGTGTTGTAGTATTGTGGAGGCGGTGTTGTAGTATTCAGTGGTGTTAGTATTTCTTCATGTTATTAAAGCTCTACAGTGGTGTTATAAAATTCGTTACGGTGTTATGGTAGAGTTATGATGGTGTATTGATGGTACTATTTTAGTGCTCTGATTGTTATGAGTGTGTTATGGTGTTACGTTAGGAGTACTATGGTGTTATAATGTTATGATAGTGTTATTATATGTTATGGTAATGTTTTGTTAGTGTTATAATGCTATGATTGTTATGGTGATTGCTAGGGTGATTGTTATGGTGATTGCTAGGGTGATTGTTATGGTGATTGCTAGGGTGATTGTGGTGTTATTGTAATGGTATCATAGTATTGTGTTTGTGTTTTGCAGAACTTTTTTACGCTTTTTTCCATAACGCTATAAAGTGGAACCGTTATGGAAGAACACTGCTTCCTGTTACAACACCTCATAGTGCTAGTATAACATCATACCGTTATGGAAGAACACAGCTTCCTGTTACAACACCTCATAGTGCTAGTATAACATCATACCATAGGTCAGTTGGTTTGTTCTAAACCATCTCCCATAATAGGAGAAGCTGGAAATGGGGAGGAAATGGTGTGTGGATGGAGTTTTGAATACTTATGTAGGACTTGGTCATATCTCTTTCATTATACGTAGCAGATGTTTTAATCCAAATACAAGGACGACTGTGTTTACGAATCCTACAGGAACGACAGTGTTTACGAATCCTACAGGAACGACAGTGTTTACGAATCCTACAGGAACGACAGTACTTATCAATCCGGATAGAGGAATCGAATATGTCTCTTTGTGTTAAGACATGCTGCTTAATGGGACTGAATATTGTTGATGCTAAACCTGTATGTTCTGTACTGCATGTGGGAATCACAGACAAGGAATGCTGGAGGGGAGGAAGACCGGGAATTAAACGTGTGAATAGAAGTGCTGGGGTGCTGTGGTAAGGCGTGAAGGGAAAGAAAGCTGAGGAATTATAAGAATGCATAGAGACCATTTCTATTATATTAGACATCGTGACGCAAGATATAAATGTAAAAGCAATGCACATGAAATTGTAGTAAATTAAAAAAAACAGAGCGAGTAGAAGAGCAGCTAACAAAAGCATCATGGAGAGTAAGCAGGTAGTTTGATTCTAATGAAGCCTTAAACTTAATAATCAAGATTGTTAAGATCAGCAGGAAAGTGTTTGACCACACTAGTTCTGAGACTCTGAATCAACGAACCATCTCAACCGATGCAGTAAATGGTATAACACTTGAAATAAGTGATATAACACTTGGAAAGAAGTAGTTCCATGAACAAGATCCAGCACTGGTTTAGAGACTTCATATCTTGTCTTATTAACATGTTGGAGCTAAATTATAAAGTAACAGTTTTGAAACAGAAGAGAAAGGGATGGGCTGCGTAAATTTTCTGAGACTGCAAGACAACGTTGCATAGAGGAGGCTGTGGTAAAACTTATTGTGCAGGTAAGTATAACAGGGAACGTACTCCAGGAGATCAAAGGGTATCTTAGGAAAAAAAAGCAAAGAGTAATAGTCATAGAAGATATGTAAGAATAAAGAAGAGTAACATGCTGGATCAATATTAGTATTATGTCTGGTTTATGTGAATGATATAACAGTTGGGACTGAATCTGATGTTTCAAAGTTTATTGATATTTAAAACGTATCAGAATAAAACAACTGATGAGAACAGAAAGAGGCAACAAACTGAAAAATTGGTCAAATAAGTGGTTTTTTGTCTTCAATCCCTGCAAAGGTAAGGTTATAAAGCTTGGGAAATGATCAAGAAGACCAGACATGGTGGAGACTCGGAGGAGAAAGACTGCAGACCTTGTTCAAAGTCCTAGAGGTGAGCTTAAGCCTGGTATATCGCCAGTGGCTCACATCAGCCGAAAATCCTTTACATTCAATGCTTGTTTAGCAAATATAAGATTAGCCTTTAAGAATATCAGCAGTCATTCCCGGACCTTTGAACAACATAAGTCAGTCCCATCTTGGAATGTGAAGCAAAAGCACGAAATCAACTCGTGGAAAAATATGGTAAGAACCAGGAGAAAGTTCATAAGTATGCAATGAGACTACTTGTTCCAGGGCTAAGAAATTTGAGCAGTGAGGAGAGGCTAGAGGAACTGGATGAAACGAAAGGGAGACATACATAATACTGAAGTGAACTGATAGGATAGACAGTATCAGGCTATTTGAGAGGCGAGAAACAGGTATAAGAGGTGCAGGTGGAAGTTAAAGACCCAGATTAGCCAAACGGATGTCAAGGAGGATTTCTATAATCGCAGGATGATTAGATAGTGAAATGACCTCGATGAAGAAGTGGTGGAGACAGGCTTCATACACAGTTTTATGATTAGCAACGATAAAACTCACAAGGCTGGAAGGAGTGTATTTTGCAACAGCAAACTGAGAGGCGGAGCCAGGAGCTAAGTAAATATCGACAGCAGTAAATGTCAAGGCAGCAACATAATCGAGTAAATTTCAGTTTTAATTTCAACAAGCATAAGCATGTCATAGATAAGGTCAAGATGCGGCCACAATATCTTGTGGGACGTTTTCTAATCCCTGGAATGTAGGGATGACATTAGATGTGTTCTCAAGAGATCATTAACGCACAAATATAAATAAAAATCGCTAAATAATAAGTGTTTTTGTGTTGAAAGTAAGTGCAGCAGATTGTTATATTCATTGTTGTATATCACAAACCGGAGCACTTTCCATGGATGTGTAGTACCAGGTTGTGTTATACGTCAGCTTAGTGTAGTCTAGTCAAGATGACGATTATAATACATAAATAATGGTACTTTTATTTCCAACACTAGATCGTAGGTGTGCTATATGCAGATAAATATATGTTAAACCTAGCTGTAAACATCATTTACAGAGATGTAATTATGTGCAGATTCTCAGCTTCAGCAGTGAAATTTCACCAGTACAGAGACGTTCTGCATTATAGTGTTTACCATAGAGGTGAGAGAGTGTCTGGTGGTGTGATCATTTGATGCTCCACACGCTGGTTTATTCAATCTGAAATGTTAGATGGCTGCACAACGTGGATAGCCAGATCAGTTATAGAGAGACTGATTAATCACTAGAAAGCTCTGGCTAGCAGTGCTTCCTACCAGTTCAAATGACATGCAACAAAAATGAAAAAATGATCCATAACAGAGAGCTTAACAAGCTGCATTGCTAATTAAAGCTCGCCCTTGCTCTCTGTGCACGCCACATTGTGCACTCAGGAGGAACCCATAAACTCATAAATGTCAGCTAGAAATCTGGGAATGGGAGGCAATAAAGTTTGATTCAAGAAAAGAAAATGGGAATTCATTTCCTTAGATCAAGAATCTATTGGTCAGAATAAGGATGCTTTTTCTGAACGAATTTCTTAGTCATGTCAAACCAATGTATTGGTTACCCCTATGAAGGAATCTGTTAGGTTTTTAAAGCTTATCTGCGGCATTTTACCCGTACACCGCCAATTAAGTATACCTTAATCCATAAAGTATTGTAAAATACTGTGGTAGATATGCACTTTTCAGTGTACATACACAGATATAATCTTGGTTTATGTACACTGAGATGCTACTGATCATCAGATATCGGGACACAGCACACGCTAATAATGTAGCAAACTCCTAAACACTATAGTAATAAATTAGACACATGTTCAGCACTTGGGTATCTTTAATGAGGAAACGTTTCGCCACACAGTGGCTTCATCAGTCCATACAGGGGAGAATGGTGAAGAACAGGAGGAGTTTGAAGTAATCAGTCACTCAGCTTTGAGTCGATGTGGTCAGTCCATCAATCTTGAAAAGAATACAGCATATGTGCGTCTAATTTAACAACTTGTCGGTTCTCTGAACCATTCGTCTACATTACTATATTAATATACTATATAAGAAGGTGCAGAGACCAAAGCGAGGATACAAGTAGTATCACTGCTAACAGATATTGAATAAATTACTTTGTCAAGTGTACACGATGAGTGCATGAAAAGTATTCTCCTTCATTCTTCGTTAAGCTAATGCAGAAACCTCTTAGAAGAAGCTTAGTTTCTCACAAGATAACAGCTGTCATCAGTGCAAGAAGGAGAATAAGTAGGAATTTGTAAAATTTTGATGAGCACATACCATGAGAGACGAATACTCTTCATAACACAACTTTTGGTATATCATTTTATCATAAAAAACCTATAAATTGCAGCATATTGAGACAGTTGCAATTGGCAACAAAAACGTTCGCTTTACCAACACTACACACCTTGACCATAGTTATGATTGACTTTAAAAAGCTTTACCTGCTCCCGCAGGAATACTAAGACAGCTCTCGTTTCGTCTGCTACATTAGAAACTCACCAAGCAGCAGAGACTGCTTTATATACCAGACTGCCACACACACAAATAATTGATTATAAAAATAAAAACATATCCAGTATAATGTGATCCTTTATTGACAACGTTAAGCCCACACAGTGGGCTTTATCAAGTCACAAACAGATCTACCTGGGTGGAAGGTATGTGAGTATTTATAGGATGAAGTCAGGTTGAGAATGCTGGGTCAGGTGGAGAATGCTGTATGTAATAGTCTACCGAGTAGGCTCATAGAGTCTAATACCTTGGGTAGCTTTGAAGAGCAAAGAGCAAAGCTCACCGAACTTCGTTTTAAAGTTTATCGGAAGCCTACCAACCACCACGATCTTCTCCACTTCTGCTTTCGCCACGACACCAAAACTAAACGTGGTGTAATTATAGGCTTTTTCCTGCGTGCACTCAGAATCTGCAGCAATGAGTTCCTTGAGGAAAAATGCTGTACAATTGAACAAGTATTTACCAGACTTCACTATCCTCGTCACTTCATCAGAGACTGCAGACGGCGGGCATTAAACATCTTCAACACACCCAGAGAAGACACTGCCGAGAAGAGATACATTGTCCTCCCCACCAACTCCATTGCCAAACATGTTTCCAACATCTTTTCAAATACCTCATTCCAAGTATCTACCTGCACAACCACGACCATCAAGGACATTACCAGTAATAGACAGGACAAGCTTCCATCATCTGCAGGGTATACATAATCGTTAGTAATGACTGCAGTAAATTATACGTGGGCGAAACATCAAGAGACCTCCAAACACGTATTTGAGAACAGTAAGGCAGATCTGACGATTCAAGGAATGCCTGTGTTCAGCACCGAAATTTAATCAGCTACAGAAACGCAAGACTTAACGCCATAGAAGACAACACTCAATACCGAAGAATCCTGGAATCATCACTTATCTCTATATCCAACAACTTCAACCTGAGCAACGGCTTCTATAACATAGCTGAACCACTTGCCAAGAAACTTCCTCATCGCTATCTCACATAAGAACATAACGGAGGCACACAGCATAAGGTCTCTCTCTCTCTCTCTCTCTCTCTCTCTCTATATATATATATATATATATATATATATATATATATATATATATATATATATATATATATATATATATATATATATATATATATATATATATATATATATATATATATATATATATATATATATATATATATATATATATATATATATATATATATATATATGTATAATATATCTATATATATAGATATATATATATATATATATATATATATATATATATATATATATATATATACTAGCAAGAGGCTAGTAACCTCTTCTCCTGTATATATTACTAAATGTAAAAGGAGAAACTTTCGTTTTTCCTTTTGGGCCACCCCGCCTCGGTGGGATACGGCCGGTGTGTTGAAAGAAAGAAAGATATATATATGAAAAAGAAAAACTTTCACCATCATTCACTCCATCACTGTCTTGCCAGAAGGGTGCTTTACACTACAGTTTTTAAACTGCAACATTAACACCCCTCCTTCAGAGTGCAGGCACTGTGCTTCCCATCTCCAGGACTCAAGTCCGGCCTGCCGGTTTCCCTGAATCCCTTCATAAATGTTACTTTGCTCACACTCCAACAGCACGTCAAGTATTAAAAACCATTTGTCTCCATTCACTCCTATCAAACACGCTCATGCATGCCTGCTGGAAGTCCAAGCCCCTCGCACACAAAACCTCCTTTACCCCCTCCCTCCAACCTTTCCTAGGCCGACCCCTACCCCGCCTTCCTTCCACTACAGACTGATACACTCTTGAAGTCATTCTGTTTCGCTCCATTCTCTCTACATGTCCGAACCACCTCAACAACCCTTCCTCAGCCCTCTGGACAACAGTTTTGGTAATCCCGCACCTCCTCCTAACTTCCAAACTACGAATTCTCTGCATTATATTCACACCACACATTGCCCTCAGACATGACATCTCCACTGCCTCCAGCCTTCTCCTCGCTGCAACATTCATCACCCACGCTTCACACCCATATAAGAGCGTTGGTAAAACTATACTCTCATACATTCCCCTCTTTGCCTCCAAGGACAAAGTTCTTTGTCTCCACAGACTCCTAAGTGCACCACTCACTCTTTTTCCCTCATCAATTCTATGATTCACCTCATCTTTCATAGACCCATCCGCTGACACGTCCACTCCCAAATATCTGAATACATTCACCTCCTCCATACTCTCTCCCTCCAATCTGATATTCAATCTTTCATCACCTAATCTTTTTGTTATCCTCATAACCTTACTCTTTCCTGAATTCACCTTTAATTTTCTTCTTTTGCACACCCTACCAAATTCATCCACCAATCTCTGCAACTTCTCTTCAGAATCTCCCAAGAGCACAGTGTCATCAGCAAAGAGCAGCTGTGACAACTCCCACTTTGTGTGTGATTCTTTATCTTTTAACTCCACGCCTCTTGCCAAGACCCTCGCATTTACTTCTCTTACAACCCCATCTATAAATATATTAAACAACCACGGTGACATCACACATCCTTGTCTAAGGCCTACTTTTACTGGGAAAAAATTTCCCTCTTTCCTACATACTCTAACTTGAGCCTCACTATCCTCGTAAAAACTCTTCACTGCTTTCAGTAACCTACCTCCTACACCATACATATATTTATATATATATATATATATATATATATATATATATATATATATATATATATATATATATATATATATATATATTTCATTTTTCATTTGTTTGGTTCAGGTAGGAACAATTTCACCTTTAAGTGTTTTATATTCTTTACTAATTTTACTTATTAGTAAAATTATCTTATAATGTTATTATTGATTTTTCTATCTTTTCCTTTACATAAGGAGGAAGCAGCTTTATGAAACACTCTTTGAGGGTCTGAGAGAGCTGTTGAACCTTCACATGAACATTAAAGAACTTTGAGAATAAAATCATGTGCTCTAACTTTTCAATGACGTGTATTAAATATTCTGTGATAATGTGCTCTTCACTCAGTACCTCTGAAAATGAGTGATAACATGTTTTTCACTCACATACACTCTTGGATAGCAAAATAATATCAAATAAATAAATGAAGAAAATTAACTATTACATCTGAGGGGGACGTTGAGAGCTGTGAACCCAAAAAACAGAATGTCCACAAATTGAAACTTAACTCTTCAAATGTAGCTTCACCATTGAGCATTACCCATACATGATATTAGAACGAATGTTTTAATATTCTTATATACAGACAGATGTAATTAGAGAGGGACACACAGAAATCTGTGCTCTGTAAATACATCCACCTGGGTAGTCTCGTAGTCCAGCCGGA
Source organism: Cherax quadricarinatus (assembly GCF_038502225.1). Lineage (NCBI taxonomy): Eukaryota > Metazoa > Arthropoda > Malacostraca > Decapoda > Parastacidae > Cherax > Cherax quadricarinatus. Next base: position 6,095 of record NW_027196736.1, on the reverse strand, counting down.
AGAGGATTAAGGATAAAGGATTAAGGATTAAGACGACGAGAGCTGTCGTAAGATGGGAAGGAAGAAGGATAAGGAAGGATGGAAATAACTGGAAAAGGATGGGAAGGAAAGGAAGAGGAGGAATCAAGGCAAGTGGTCCAACCACTTTGGGATATGTGGTACCGAAGTACTGGAAGCGTAGATGGAGAGGCTTGAATGATGACGTTGCTTGGTTCTCTAGGAGAGGATGGCGAAGGCAGCGGCGGGAGCTGAGACTGTCAGTAGTCAGCAAGCAGGACGAGTTATTTTTTCATTAATGCTGTTATCAATGTGTGAAATTTTGTTTTAGAGAGTTGTATCACATTTATGGGAGCTCTGTAGAAGAGTTCGTTGGTTTGAAGTTGGTGGATTATCTGTTCGACTTTAGGGTATGGCGTTTCGTCGGTGGTGTACGTTGCAGTTTTGTCTTTGAGATGTTGGGCGAGTTCTAGGCGATCCATTGGCCTGGGGCAATGCTTCATGGTGTAGAATATGAGTCCTTTGTGTTTAGCCCATAGTGTGCCAGGTAATCGACGTGGTCGAGGTGGAGAAGGCGGTGGTGAAGTTGAGGAAGGTGGTGGTGCTTCGTTTTTAGCTTCAGTAGGCGAATTAGAAGATGTTTCTGGTGGCAAGGCTTCTGATTGGTTGGATTCAGTAAAGGGTGGTGGCGGTGGAGGCTTCTCATTGGTCGCTGTTGGATTGACGTCACTAGTTGGTGGTGTTGATGGAACTTCTGCAGAAGAGTTGGTGATTAAGTCTTTGGTGAATTTGAGAATTTCTTCAGAAGGTGGAGATGCTGGAAATGTAAATGATGGCATGTTATTTAATGCAAATAACTCGTTGATGGTAGAGTTAAAAGACCCAGGTACAGCCATGTTTTGCATGTGAGCGTATAGTAGTCAGTAATGAATCTTCGTTACGTCACATGTTGGAGGAGTGGTGGTGGTGGTGGTGGTGGAGGCGGGCTGAGTAGATGCTTGAAGTAATTTTGTAGTGTCTGCTTGCAATTTTGCAATTGCGACATACGTTGGTGTGTTGTTGGTAGATTTTTTCTTTGTTGCATCTTGTTGTTTCTTCATAATATCCTTTCTTGTAGGACATTTTGCTGCTAATGTATGATGATCATTACTTTTGCAGTTTAAACACGCTGGTTGTGTTGGAGCAGCAGCGGTGCAGGAACTGAAGGTGTGTCCCTCACTACCACATGTAGTGCAGAACTTCTTGTCTTTTACTAGACATGCTTTGGTGGTGTGAAGATAAGCATATCAGTTCCAGCAATGTTGGATGTAGTGGTATCTCTCTGCTTCTATGTAGGTGGGACTAATGTAGTAGTAGTAAACAGCAAGACCTTCGTTCAGAGCAGTGGCAGCCATGTTCACGTCGGTGACCTTGAGCGTAGACGATGCATTCGGGATTTTGGTAATGCTATCAACAGTAGCCCAAGTATTTTGCGTTTCAATGGATGGCTTGAGTTCAGCAATTGATTGAGAAGTCAGAATCTTGTCCAGTTTTTTTTAGGAATACTGATTTTCTTGCCCTGAGGGCAGGAGAGGATGTAACAGTAAATCCTTAAGCAGTAAGAGTAGTGGTGGCTTCCGTAGTGAGTAGCTTCTCTGCTTCAGCATCATCGTGACATACAACAATGAATGCTTCTTTCAGTGACAAAATAGCATTGAATTTCACTTGCAATGCTTCCTGCACAACAGTTGCAAGAGCAAGCTTCGTTGAATCATCAACGGTACCATTTTTTGGCTTGATCTTTACACGATTTGCGTAGCTCATCGTGTAAGCCAAGAAGATTACGCTGGTAAAGGTTCCCGTCCCCAACGGGGATCGTAGGGAGACTAACTAAGGAGAGCTGCTATGACCTGCCGAGGCGAGAGTCAAGAGCAGAATCTGTCTGTCTGTGTCAGCCAGAAGAGAAGAACTTCCCGTCTGGTTAGACTACCATGGTGAGGCCAGTTATTTTAAATTTTATTCTTCTGTTTATGTCAGTTTCTAATTTAATACAAGTTTTATGCATGTTTCTCTATATAACATCGCCGTCTTTGTATCTTCTGTGTTAAATTAACATGTATAACAGTGTGATCTCTGTATCTTTAGTGTTATTATGCCTAAATTTATTATGGTAGGCGAAATGTTCTTGTAATAAAGTTACTTTACGATGTATAAGAATATCGTGATACAAATAATGTATATTTGTACCTTATTTGTATTGTTTAGAGAAGTAAATAATGAATTTGAATGTCACAGGAATTCAATAAGAAACAGCATTAACATGATTTGAATAGAGGTACTAAATGTGTGAGTAAAGAACACATCGTAAGTGTTAATGAGTGCTGAGTATGTGAGTGAAGAACACATCGTAAGTGATAATGAGTGCTGAGTATGTGAGTAAAGAACACACTATAACAGTGCTGAGTATGTGAGTAAAGAACACACTATAACAGTGCTGAGACTCATCAAGTTATGACTTGATAGTTTATTTTCTTCATTATAAACTCCACATCAGTATATTTCGTCATATATTAATGTTTGGTACTTTAGGCAATATTACTGGTACTTGTTGTGTTGTAAGCAGTTAACATTATTCAGTCGTTCAACAAACGTGTCTGTATCACCTGAGAACAGTGAACTTCAAGATCACTTAGAAATAACTGATCTTCATAACATTTACATGTTTCACTTAAAGTTCATGAATGAGTGCTTAAATTACAATGTACAACAATGTGATAAGTGTATCTCTGGTATTACTGTGTAAAACAACGCAATGTTTGGCAACAAACATTCAGCTTCTTGAATCTTAACAAGTCAAAGATTCGAAAAAGAATCAATAATGCTATTTTATACTCCATTGTGCGACTAGAAATTACAACGATAGATCTGAACATCAATTACTCTAATTACTCACAAAACTTTCTTTGCTATATTGAAGTATTAATATTTAAAAAAACATAGGTGACGCTTTGTGTTATTTAAAAACGTGAAGAAAACAAATTCTTTGCAAGACAGTCTTTTCCTGGAACAACGTTTCGGTCTATGTTGATCTTTGTCCAGTGACTGTCAATCACTGCACTCTTGTGGCAATGTGTAATAATGTACTCTGCACTCTCACACATTAAACACACTTTCACAATGTGTAATAATCTGCTCAACACTCACACACCCCCTCAACACTTTTTAACAATGTGCAATAATATGCTGTACACTCACACACACACTCGGCTAACAAAACAGCTTCGTATCAGAAGAAAAACGGAACTGTTATAGTACATTTGAGGGGGACGTTGAGAGCTGTGAACCCCAAACACAGCATTTCCTCAAAGAGGAACTTAACTCTTCAAATGTAGCCTCACCATGAAGCATTACCCATATATGATATTAGAACAAATGTTTTAATATCCTTATATATAGACAGATGTAATTACAGAGGAGGACACACAGAAATCTGTGCTGTGTAAATGCATCCACCCGGGTAGTCTCGTACCGTAGTCCAGCCAGAGGAGAACAACTTCTCGTCCGGTTACACCACCATGGTGAGGCCAATTATTTTAAATTTTATTCTTCTATTTATATGCCATAGTTTTGAATCTGTTAAAATTAAATTTAAGCATGTTTCTGTATATAACATCGTCGCCTTTGTATCTTCTGTGTTAACAGGGATAACAGTTTAGTGTATGTATTTATGGTGTTATTATGTATAACAGTGATCTCTATCTCTAGCATTATGTATATTATAGTGGGCGAAATGTTCTTATGAATCTGAATGTCACAGGAATTCAGTTAGAAACAACAATTACATGGTTTGAATAGAAGTACTGAGTGTGTGAGTGTAGAACACATTAGAACACTTTATAGCAGTGTTAATGAGTGCTGAGTGTGTTGTGTGGGCAACTCCACTCGGCACTGCCCATATATAATATCAATATATACAGGTAGATATAATAACAGGGAAGGTCACAAAGAAATCTGTGTCCTCCCATGTTATTACACGTGATCATTGTATCCCTGTAAACCTGGTCCAGCCAGAAGACAGGAACCTCTCAGCCAGCAACACCATATGTTTTTCTTCTGATCCTTCTATTTGTGTTATTTTTTTTTTCGAGGGGGGGGGTTGCTATATATAAAACAGGTGTATCTCTGGTGTTACTATGTATCTCATCTTGATCACTGTATCTCTGGTGTAACAATGTACAATAATGTGATCACTGTATCTCTGGTGTAACAATGTACAATAATGTCATCACTGTATCTCTGGTATTACTGTGTAAAACAACGTAATCTGTGTATCTCTGGCGTTACTATGAATAACAGTGTGATCCTCTTAATTCTGCTGTTACTATGTATAACAGTGTAATTGTATCTCTGGTGTTACCATAAGAATGTGATCTTCATGTGTATTTTGTTACTAAGGATAACAGATATCACTACATCTGTGTGGTCACATGTGTGCTTGTGTGTGAGCTGCAAACAATTAGTGATTTTCCGTCAGGCCTTCGAGCGGAAAGAATGTTAAAAATGCGTATGAGCCGTAAAGTACATATATCCGTTCCTAAAAATACTTCAAGAAAATATCAGTGCACTTTGAGAAGAACAAAAGAATATGGTGTTTAGTGTACTTCCAAGTTAAAGCAGTAATTGTACAGACGGTACTGGGAAACCTTCCCATGCCACCGTAAAAAAGGATTGTTGATGAAAGATTGACTGTAAAACAAAGGGAGACGGTCAGTAAGATCAATGATTATAATGCAAAGTTCCAAACACTGAAATCAAACTATTGAAGTGTTGAAAAATGCGAGAAAATATGAATGAGTACACACACAGGAGCGCACACACACAGGAGCGCGCACACACACACACACACACACACACACACACACACACACACACAGGAGCCATATATAGTTTTAAGACGAGGTATGATAAAGCTCATGGAGCAGGAAGAGGGAGGACCCAGTAGCGGCCAGTGAAGAGGCGGGGCCAGGAGCTGAGTCTCGACCCCTGAAACCACAATTAGGTGAGTATACACACACACACACACACACACACACACACACACACACACACACACACACAAACAAACAAACAACGGGTCACAATTGAAGGCTGAAGACTCCTAAGAGTCAAAGGGATGTTAGGAGGCATTTCTTCAGTCAGAGTTGTCAGGAAGTGGAATAGCCTAGGAAGTGAAGTAGTGGAGGCAGGAACCATACATAGCTTTAAGATGAGCTTTGATAAAACTTATGGAACAGGGGGAGAGAGAGGATCTAGTAGAGATCAGTGAAGAGGCGGGGCCAGAAGCTATGACTCGACTTCAGAAACCACAAATAGGCGAGTACAAATAGGTGAGTACACGCACACATTGGAGGATAGGTGGGTCAGGAGAGACATGATTACGACATATAAAATACTGCCAGGAATTGTAAAGGTGGACCAAGACAAGATGTTCCAGAGATAAGACACAGAAACAAGGGGTCACAAATGGAAGTTGAAGACTACGATGAGTCAGAGGGATGTTATGCAGTATTTCTTCAGTCATAGAGTTGTCAGGAAGTGGAATAGTCTGGAAAGTAAGGTAGTGGAGGCAGGAACCATACATAATTTTAAGAAGAGGTTCGATAAAGCTTATGGAGCAGTGAGAGAGAGGACCTAGTAGCGATCAGTGAAGAGGAGGGGCCAGGAGCTGTGAATCAACCCCTTCAATCACAAATAGGTGAGTACAAATGAGTGCACACACACACAAAGGCACAGACACACACACAAGCCGGCACGTAACTACTACTCACATAATACTCCTGTCCGAGTCTATAATGTATGTAAATACAAATTCCTAAGCACACTTACTGTGTTCTGAGACTTATATCACTCACACTTGTGTGAACATTTTCACGCACATATCTGCGCTGTCTCACACTTGTGTGAACATTCTCATGCACATATCTGCGCTGTCTCACACTTGTGTGAACATTCTCATGCACATATCTGCGCTGTCTCACACTTGTGTGAACATTCTCACGCACATATCTGCGCTGTCTCACACTTGTGTGAACATTCTCACGCACATATCTGCGCTGTCT